>NC_080054.1:9730280-9757780 GCF_026212465.1 Amaranthus tricolor
CATTCAACTAATAATTTCCACACGAACCCTAGATACCTTCAATAACAACCAATAAATCAACATTTAACCATTACCATAATTTGAAAAGGTTAATATTACATCCAAGAACACTTAACTAACCACAACTAAATCATTCGAATAATCTACTACTAAAATCATAGCCCACACTTAAATTCTCATCATCACATTACTCACTAATAACACATTTCCATGAATTTCCAATTTGATGACTCATTTACTAATTCATACACATTCCAAGATTCAACAACATTTAGGGTTTAACACATGAATGAAAGATTATACAAGGGAAAGCATATGAATAAGAGTATAATCATTAAGGAAAAAGAAGGAAAGAAATCAAGAAGGACTACCTTCTATTTGCAGCAGCAAGAAACGAAAAAAATTCAGGTTCAATGTTTTTTTTTCGGTTGGGATTTGATGTTTAATCAATAGGACTAAAACTCACTCAATCCTTCCCCAAATCGGCAGAATTCAGATCAAGGGAGGAAGACTTCAGCTGCTTCTACACTTATGGTGGTTCGAAATCAGAGAAAAGCTAAAGATAATGCTGAAATAACGTGTCGAAAATCAAAGAAAGAATCGAGTAGATTATACCTGATTAGTTTTAGTTCGTTACTTTTTAAGAAAAAAATCAAGCGAAGGACTACGTTTCTTGAGGAACCAGGAGCGAAATCAGATGGATAATCGACATTGTTGTTTCGAAATTAGATGAAGGGAATGGTGTTAGGGCTGTGGCTTCCTTCGAAGGTGGAAAACTAAGAAGAAGACGGCCATTGTTGTTCTTCTTGCGAAAACCAAATGTAAGAGATGATTAAGGCTTGCTTTGCCCTAATGTGCGAAGAAGAAAGGGTTTATGCCCTAAATTTCGAAATTTCTGGAGGAAGAAGTGCGAGTTGTGTGTCGCAGACTATAGGAATCGAAGAGGGTGAAGAACGGTTAGATTACCTTTGAAAAATCAAAGGGAGGAGAAGAGAATCAAGAAGGAATCAGAGGAGTGGTGCCATTGTTGAGGTTCGATGGAGAGCTTCAAGAATGAGGCTGTGATTTTGTTGTTGCCTGAGTTCAATTCGTGAGAGAGAAGGAAATTTTAGGTATTTAAATCAAAATAAAACAAAACGAAAAGAGGGAAGAAATTAAATTGAGAATGTTTCATGTCATGTGTATTTAAGATCATTCTCGCACTGATAATTCTCTTAAACTTACTCGTCATAAAATATTAATTTCCCAAATGTTACAGAGTAAGCCTCTTTGCTTATGCTAAGGGAATCAAAAATCCTATAATTCCTCTGATTTTGTTCACCAGAAGAATAGTTATTTAGGTCATATAAGTTATTTTGAGACTGAACAAGAGATGATGGAATAGTCTTATCTTCTGAAACATGATTTATCAGAACATCAGATGGATTATCAACGTAAAGTTATAAACATTTATATAGTACCCTTATTTATAAAATTCTTTTTGATTTTTTTTCTCTCTTTTGTGACATTGCACTCCAATTGTTTGAAACTCCTAGCTGCTTTCTATTTCAACTATTGGTTAATGGTAGTATTGTATTTTGTGATTGTTTTTGTATTTTGTAATCTATAGTGGTTCTGATGTTCATTATTTTGGAATGGGTATCATCCATTTTATCATCATATTTTAGATGAATGTCATGTTCAAGTGTTATGCATCATTGTCTAGAATAGGTGATATCTACGATTTCTACCCACAAAATTTCGATTTTCTTTTTATACCAGATTGTTTTGTTGGTGTTGGGAGTTTTTTTTTAATTTTTTTTTTGGGGGGGGAGGGTGGGGATGGTTGCGATTTGCTATTTATTTTCTAATTTCTACAATGTCTCACTTCTAAATACTTCTATTTGGAATGCTACTTCTTTTTAGGCTTCAAATTATTTGGCTTTTTGTGTTTTTGTAATCTAGTCTCAATTTTATTGATATTTATTCTCAATGGAGATTTATGGTGCTTTGGTTTCACATTATGTGGACTACACTAAAAAGGCTGATTAAATAGTTACACTTCTTATATATGAACATGCGGATGATGTTTGAACAATGATTAATCGAAAACAACCCTCTCTGTCAGTACTTCCTCTGTTCTGAAATACTCGCTACATTTCTATTATTGACACTATTCATTATTCAAGCTTATTTTATATATTGCGGCTAATGTGTAAGAAAAAATATAGTCAAGTGGAATCTTGTTTGATTCGTCTAATCGCATACTTTCATAATGTTAACTTTTTATAATTTTTTAAACGTGTATAATTCAATATATAAATGATAAAAATAACGCATTAGATTGCGTAAAAAGTCAAATGTGGAAAGTATAATGGAACAGAGGAAATATAAGGGTAAAATTGCATAAATTCGTCCCCTAAACCCTTCTAGATGGAAGCCACTTCTCAATGGGGCAATGACATTCTTTTTGTGTGAATGTTCTTTTTGTCTTGCTTAACTATATGCCCGTATTTTGACGTTTGATGTCTTTTATGCAACAAAACTACGACTTTGTGCAGATGGAGGTGCAAATCGTTTGTTTGATGGAATGCCTCAGTTTTTTCCTCAACAAGACCCCTTTCATGTCCGCGAAAGGTTATTTTTTACTCACTATTTTTTGATTTTTTTTGTTGCAATCATGCTTTTAATTGTATGGACTATTTTGAACGTGTTAACCTTTACTCTAAATCTAATATCCCGCTTCTATGTGCATTATGTGTGCGTACTTGATTAGGGTTTCTATTGTGAAGGAAATAAAAATACTCCATGTGTCCTTTGTGTTCTTTCCATTTAGCCGTGTACATTGACCTAAAAATGGTGAATGAAGACCACTTCAGTTGCATATGAGAAAAACTAAGAGTGGAAGGACACTTTCACATAAGGAAAGAGTATTATCCAAAAATAGCATGAATTAGGATATGACTAGAACAAAAAAAGTCGCATAAAAAATATTGGCCAGAATAAAAATTGAATGGAGGGAGCATGTAAATTAACCTATGGTATGATTCTTGGATGCTTGTTTTTTGGAGCGGTGAACAAAATTTGGTCAAAACATTTTCTTGATTTTGAATTGTAGTTAAACAAGGTAATCTAGAGGGGGGAGGCAGGTAAGTAGTCGAACTCAAATGTTCATTGCTAATAACATTTTTTTGGTTAATACCCCTGGATGATGTGGCTATCCAGGGATCGGATCTTTACTTCTCTTGTTTGAATTTGTGATTTGGATATATTATATTGTGTTCCTAATAAATCAAGTCTTCACTTTAGGCCAAAAGTTTATTTAAGATTTGGGTTGGCTAAAATAATTAAAGATTTGGGTTGTTTAAAAGTTAAAATAATATTTGGATTGGTTACAGATATAACCAGATGTAATTAAAGGTGATTTAGACTCTGTCAGAGCAGATGTTTTGGATTTTTATGCCAAATTGGTAAGTGGTTTCATCAGACAGATAATGTGTTTAGTAGTCTTCTTTTACCTTTTCTTCATTTGTTTTTGTGTTGGAGCCATTATCTGTTTCCTTATTTATTCGTTTCCACAATGAACCAAGTTTTTTTTATATGTTTAGTTTTCTCCCCTTTTCTTTCTTTGTGGCTTTGTTTGGTGGCCAATTTAAGCATGGCCAGTGATTCATTGGTGGGAAACATTTGACTTAGTATTGTGGTGAGCTAGATTATTGGGCGAATTTTTCTCATAAATTGGCCTTTGCTGATTCTTAATTACTTGAGGTTTAAGAGAAGATACCCACATTACCTGAAAGTCTGAAACTATATTTAACTCAGACACCTAACCTTGTGTCCTTATGGGAGAGCATCATACTCCATGTGATTTTGATCCTGTTATGTATGTTAGTGTGTATGCAAGCTAGTTTTTTTTTGTCACAAAATACGAGTAGTAGTTTCAATTTCTTCGGTTAGCTCTGCTTTCCTAAACCTAGTGATTGTCAGGTTAGAAATAGGAAATGTACGTTTGTTTTGTAGGCAGTGTTAGAAAAAGTTAGCTGATTAAGTTTCCACATGAAACACATCTTGCACGTGATAGTGAATGCTGTAATGCACTAATGATTGCGACTTGCTATGCCACAGAAGTTAGATTCTGGATTTCAATGGTGTTACTGTAACACTCCGGCCCCTCGGACCGCTGGTGACTACTCTTAGAGACTGTAGACTAGCCCCACAAACCAACACAAGTCTTTCCAGCGCACTTTGGCCTCACTCGTGCGCACCCAGAAAAACTTCCCAGGAGGTCACCCATCCTGAGATTGCTCTCCACCAAGCACGCTTAATTGTGAAGTTCTTAACAAATGGGCTCCCTAGAAAAGAAGATGCACCTTGTTGATATGAGTAGTCTATCAATCCTCTTTCAAGCTAAATTTGGGGTATTACACTCACCCCCACTTAAGAATACAACGTCCTTGTTGGACCGTAACTTCAGGATCTTTTACCCCGCTAGGTGCACTGAACACTAGGGGTGTTCAAAACCGGATACCGGGTCGACCCGGTTCCGAAAAACCGGGTACCCGGTTTTCCGGATAGCTAAAATTGTATTTCGGATCCGACCCGGTTTTGTTTTTTATTTTTTTATTTTTTTTTCTTAATTCTTTTAACAATTTTTTAAACATATAAAAATTACATTAAACTCTTCAACTTTGATTTTAGATAGATTTAAGATAACCGAAAAGAGATTGAAGAACAAGATCCATTTTCAATTGTAGAAAACTGAGGTAGAAATGAGATTCTTCAATTTTGACTAATTTTAGAAGATAAATTTTTAAGATAACCGAAAGGAGATTCAAGAACAAGATCCATTTTCAGTTGTAGAAATCTGAGGTAGAAATGAGATTGAAGAACAAGGTGAGGAAGAAATGCGGGTAAGATAGTAGATTATTGAAACTGAAAGAAAGAAAAGGAACAGATGCATCTGAATTACACGCGGCAGAAGATGAGCAAAAGAAAGAATCATTGTTGTTCATTACTGTTCATAAATAGAGAGCAAAAGGAATAGTAATGAAGCCGTGAATGGTGAAGGAGGAACAAGGCAAGCAGCAGCAAGAATGAAGGAGGAAGAAGAAGGAATATCAATGGCGAATCAGAGGAAGAAGAAGGAAAAGACTGGAATAGAAGGCGGCACAAGGTAGAAATCTGATTTAGGGTTTTTAATTGTGTCTTTTTAGTTTTTATATTTAAAAATTAAAAAAAAAATTAAAACCGGATACCGGGTACCCGGTTTCCAAAATTCGTGATCCGTATCCGACCCGAATACCCGGTTTTAAAATCGGGTACCCGACTCGGATTATCCGAATTTTAGAAACCGGGTAATTTATCCACTTTTAAAAATCGGAAAGCGGGTTTTCGGATCGGGTTTTCGGAAACGGATATTTTTGAACACCCCTACTGAACACTACCAGCCACGATCACAGGGTTGCTCTGATACCATTTGTAACACCCCGGCCCCTCGGACCGCTGGTGACTACTCTTGGAGACTATAGACTAGCCCCACAAACCAACACAAGTCTTTCCAGCGCACTTTGGCCTCACTCGTGCGCAACTGGAAAAACTTCCCAGGAGGTCACCCATCCTAAGATTGCTCTCCACCAAGCACGCTTAATTGTGGAGTTCTTAGCAAATGGGCTCCCTAGAAAAGAAGATGCACCTTGTTGATATGAGTAGTCTATCAATCCTTTTTCAAGCTAAATTTGGGGTATTACAGTTACAATTGACTTCCAGGCTATCGGAATGTGGATCGACAACTTCAAAGGAATCCATGTTATTATAGTATTTCAAGCGTTTTAAAGATATCTTGAGATCATCAAAGCTTATATATTCCTGTTTGAACCTAATCTTGTCTTAAAAATGCATTATGAGGACTATGATGTTAGAATAATGAGTAGTAACAAATGTAACGGTATGCTTTTGAATCAAATGCGACAGAATGGCTTTTCCCATTACAACAAGTTTAAAATTTGTAGCTAAGTGGCCATTATGTAACAGATGGACCAAATTGAAATCCCATTACGTATGACATATATAAAGACCTTGAGTGAGCCTCTTTGCTTATGCTAAGGGAATCAGAAATCCTATAATTCCTCTGATTTTGTTCCCCAGAAGAATAGTTATTTAGGTCATGTAAGTTATTTTGAGACTGAACAAGAGATGATGGAATAGTCTTATCTTCTGAAACATGATTTATCAGAACATCAGATGGTTTATCAACGTAAAGTTATAAACATTTATATAGTACCCTTATTTATAAAATTCTTTTTGAGTTTTTTTCTCTCTTCTATTTATATGCTCAAGTATGTCATTCTCCATTTCTTTCTTAGAATGTAGGATGTTTGTCATTAGATCACATATATGAATTAGGGCCATTATTCTCTTGGTCCTCTTACATTGAAGTTCTAGCAATCATGAGTTTATGAAGGCATTCTATACAATGGCTTTTTGTAAAAATGTCACTTAATGGCTTTTTGTAAAAATGTCACTTCTAATAAACATAGTAATAGACCACGTTAAGTTATCTTTTAAGTTTTTCAATGGAAAAAAAATATCATCATTTCCCTATTTTGACCCTCTTCTGTCCCTGCTGCGGCGCTGCCTCTAAAAAGGGGAAGCATTTTGTGGTATGAGATCCGTGTCCTTTTGTGAAATGGGACTAAGGTGGAGCTGATTGTCCTGAATCAATAAATTCATACTTGATGTATCCCCACTGGTATGGAGATTTGAAGCAACTTTTTGGACCTGATATGCAAATATTCAATTAATCACAAGATTGGGAGTTTGGGACACCTGAATTTATATCAGTCTCTGACACTGATGTCAAAAATCGAGTAAAGTAGCATTCATCTATTTCCTATGATGGTAAGATGCTGCACAATGGCCAGTTGCAAATCCAAACTTTGCATGACCCATTGGCTAGTTTCTGCTCAACTTGTATTTTCTTGATATATATATATTCACGCATGTCGCACCTGATTTTGCTGTTAGAAAATTGTGCTGAGAACATAACTATCTTTATCGATTTTCCTCACTTTTTTTCTAAACTGTGGTTCTCTTGTTGTTGACATTGCTGCATATTATCTAATGTCAGGGTGTTGATATAATAAATGATTCGCATGACCAAGATACCACTGACCTTCACAAGTGTATTTCACATATTAGTAGCATGATGTCTGACGCTAAAAAATTAAATGTAAGCTGCTTCAGCTTTCATTTTTCTCAAGTCGTCAGCAGTTTCTTGATTTTTCACATTCTTGTCTGTTGTTTACTGCCAATTGAAAAACAATTATGTTTTTACCTTGAAAAATGAGACACATAGTGAGGTTTTTGTTGTGATGGCTTTCTCTTAGCTGTGCATTCTTGTTGCTGGAGCACTTGGAGGGCGATTTGATCATGAAGCTGGGAACATTAATGTCCTCTGTCATTTCTCTGGCATGCGAATAATTCTTCTTTCAGATGATTGTCTAATCCAACTTCTTTCTAGAACTCACCATCACGAAATCCATATTGAATCTTCTGTTGTTGGTCCACATTGTGGACTACTACCTATAGGAGTGCCTGCTTTTCATACCACAACCTCTGGGCTCAAATGGAATCTATGTAAATAATGTTTGTGCTTTTCTTCATGTGTTCAATTTCTTGGGGTTTTTTGGGGGCATATGCTTCTCTGTGACTTGACTAGTTTGATGATGGCTAAAACTTAATCTCACCGTTACCTATTAATGTTCCCATAAGGAATGTCACGAAAATTAAGAAAATTGAATCATTTAGATGACGGATGTATTATTTTATTGATTTATTAAGATATTGAAGAAAAAGTAGGGATCATAAACATTAAAAAATATTAAAATAAAGTTAGTGGAAAAAATATGGAGACCATACTTTTTATACAATATTTAAATAAAGTTCGTGGGAATCATATGTGGATCATAAGTAATATAAAAATGTTAAAATGAAGTTACAGAAAGATATGTGGGGATCATAAGCATTAACAAAATATTAAAATTAGGATGAACAATTGACGCAAAGAATATATAAGCTTCTGTGTGAGGCTTTGGTAGGAATCAATGTAATGATAAAATCATGTTGACTGCGGTTCTTATGTTTATCACCCGTTCTTCAGGATGATATGTAGTATTTTCGTGCATTGTCCGGGAACCAGTATAGGATGGCATACCTTTATTTTGCATATTGTTTATCAATTGTTTATTGGCATGAGTCTATGACTGTATTAGAGAACCTATATTTTTTTGCCATTGGATCCATTGCAGAGATAACAAAACTGTTGGCTAATCTTTTGCTTATTGTGTGTATGTATTTTTATTATTGCCTTTTATTTCCTTCATATGTGTTAGTTTTGGTTTTAAGATCTTTTCTCCCCTCTGTTTCATTTCAGCTAATACGGAAATGAAATTTGGTGGCTTGATAAGTACATCTAATCTAGTGATGGGAGACATAGTATCAGTGCATTCTGATGCTGATCTTCTTGGACAATATCCATCAAAAAGGACACCAAGTTCGCGCCTACACAATCTTAAGCAAAAATTATGTCATGTTGTTAACTTCCGTTCGTTGATTCTCCCGGTGATCCTCTCAACGATTCGAATTTGATTGTGTTGCTTCCCATAATAAATTCATATCAAAGACGCTAAGAAAGCTTGTATGCAGACTGAGTTCAACCATTATTGTAAATAGTGTAATATTTTGTTATGTGTTGCCTTGCTTTCGAGTTCTTGCTGTATGATTATTGCAGAAACAACTTAACTATTTGCAGCATCAGTATGTATTCTATACTATCTATAGTGATTTTTTGTTCAAGAATCTGCACAAAATAAGAGTTGATTTGTCTGAAACTGCTTCCACTGCATGTCTGCAATGATTTCGGGCATTGGAAGTAAAATTTGTAATAAATGTGTTCGGAAAGCATAACAAATATTCGTTTCTTTCCACTACTATGTCGACTCATTTGATAGTATTAATTTAAAAATCTATTATTTTTTTTATTTGAGAAAAGCTTTTTGAAAAATTTAATTCTATAAATGTTTTCCTTAATTACCCACTCGGTTATCAAACCACTAAAATATAAATATAGCTTGACTTATCTTGTGGCGACTAAAATTTAAGCTCTTACTTTGAAATATGATATTTGTCTTGACTTCATCTTATATTAAAGTTTGGCTCGAGCTAATGAATAACCTAATATATGTTCTTTAATTCATCATTATATTATCATATTCAGTGTATCTCGCTCATAAAAAACTATGATCAAGATTTGGGGAAGGAAGAACGACGGCAACTCATACTCATAGAAGAAAGTGCGGTTAAAGAGTTCCTCGGCATGATAAAGGTCTTCAAAGAAAGAGAAACCTGCAACTTACAAAAATCAAATATAGAATACGTACAAATAACTAAAAATAAAGATAAAAGTAAAGAATGAGATAAAGACCGATAATTAAAGGCAATGAACTATAACAAATGATGGGTAAAAGGGATGGGTTTAGTAATCTAAGATGTGGATAGGGCGCCACCAACGACCTCTTTCCCTGGTTAGGTCCTTGGAGAGGTGAAGTTCATGCATGTCACTTTTAATTTTGTTCCTCCCACGTACTCTTAGGTCTTCCTCGACTTCTTTTGCCCTCCACTATGATGCATTCGACCCTCCTTACTGGGGCGTTATGTGTCTTTCTCTGCACATGCCCAAACCATCTCAACCTGTTCTCCCGCATCTTTGCGGAGAGAGGTGCAAGCCTAACTTCTTCCTGAACTCCTAATTTCTTATCCTATTCATCATAGTATTACTACACATCCACCTTAGTATACGCATCTCTGTTACTTTCATCCTCTGTTCGAAAACTTTCTTTACGGGCCAACATTTTGCCCCATATAACAACGCCGGCCTAATTGCAACACGGTAAAATTTACCTTTTAATCTCCTCGAGAACTTTTTAAATTTCTTCAATTAAATGATAAAATTATATATATATATTTTAAATTTCTTATATTTATTTCATGTGATATATTTTAGTGAGTTTTTCTATACTTGAGTTCAATTAGCCGAGTTTTGAACAAAATAGACTTTGAATCGCTTACGAGCCGTCGAGTCTCATTTAAGTCCTAGTCTCTTAGATATGCCGCGCCAAGCCGTCAACAGATGGGCTTGTGCATTTTTTTTGGCGGCAAAATGTTTTAATCCAACTGTCTATCAGTCTCTTCTTTTAGCAAATTAATTAGGGTTTTATCACACAATCTTAATTCTCAAAGCCATTCCTTTGCGTATTGATGAATGTTTTCAGCATCGGAAATGGCGGAAAAAACTCCATTAAAGGCTAATTCGCCGGTTATAAAGCCCATAAACAAGGGTGTGATCCATAAAATATGTGCGGGTCAAGTAATTTTGGATCTTTCTTCGGCCATTAAAGAGCTTGTTGAGAATAGCTTGGATGCTGGTGCTACTAGTATCGAGATTGCTTTGAAGGATTATGGTGAAGGTTGGTTTCAAGTCATCGATAATGGTTGCGGCATTTCCCCCAGCGATTTCAAGGTCTGCTTTAATTTTTTGTTTTCCACTGCTGTCATTATTGTATCTGATTTTGGAATTGTTGTTTATTATTGAATTTTTTTTTTGTTAAGGGTTATTTTCGCTTGCTGAAATTCAACTTTCTATTTAGATTGAAACATTACTGATGTGCTGAGAGTCTGAGATTCCTTGTCACTTTTATGAATTTTAGGCGAAATGAAATTAGCTGAGGCTTTCCAGAGCCCAGAAAGAGTTTTTGGGTGAATTTGAATTAAAGGAAGGAAGGAAAGGGAGGGAAGGAGTCATGAATTTTTTTCCACATCCCATGCGATAAGAATTTTTTTCTTACAAATTGTAAAATAGTTCACCCCTCCACTTTCCTTCCTTTGTCTTTTGTCATCCACAAGAATGCCAAAAGCCTTAATCACAAAAGATTATTCCACTACATCAACTGAGAATCAGTCTCAATAGCTCATTTCATTTCAATTTTCTTTGATTTCAACTTGTAATCTGAATTTTTCTTTTTTTTTTCCAGTTCTGCCTCTATGTTATCTTTTTTGGTCCTCGATCTCGTTTAAAATCCCCCATATTTCAACTTTTGATCCTCCTTTAAGGGTTTGTCGATAGTTCCACATGCCTAAAATATCTCAATCCTTGAACAATATTTTTCATCTTATCCTCAATAACTGCGAGACTGCATTGCCTAAATCTTTTCTAATGTCTTCTTTTTAAATTCTATCCTTTAAAGAAGAAAATGTCATCCCATCATCTCCATTACCTTTCGTTTTCTTTAACTTTCCTTTCAAACATAGCATAAATCAATTATAAGTTCTCCCATTTTAGTGATGTGTAATGAAATGGACACCTCTAGTTTCAGAGTTTTGAGTGAGTTCAATGTATCTCTTTTGTGTGTCCGACATATTGGATTTAGGGTGAGTGATAAATTGAAAGTTATTTTCAATTTGTACTTATCCCATTATCTGTGCTTCTTTAAAGTTTACGAAGACAACTCTTTTATCCATGTAACATTAGTTAGCCTATATCATACTGGTATCGTGTGCTTGAGAAAAGTTTCTAAGGTGTGATTATTAGTTTATAGACAAAAATTGCTTGAGGAATGACTATGTAAGTATTTGGATACAAGCATTTGATTTCTTTTGACTTCACTTAATGCCAATGATTAGGAAACCAGAAGAATTTTAGAATGTGCTGGGCCAAATTATAAAAAATCAATGTTAGGTTTTCACAAAGGGTATTAAAATATTTAAGTAAAAATTATTTTCATAATTGCCGATACTGAACGAAGTCATTCTCTTGGAGCTCTGCACCGGTTAATGGTTATGTCTTTCCCATATCTTTCCTTTCTTCGTATTCTTTCCTCTTCTCAACTCTCCTCCTTTAAAATTTTAAGTCCAGCCCAGAAACTTCAAAAGAGCAAACGCCTTCATTGTTAGCATCCTCTTGTTCCGATTAAGTAGTCGTTAAAGGACACTGATGCAGTGCTAGCCCTATCCAAGGCAAAACTTAGAATAAGTTTATGTAAATTATTTGTTTGTCTTATGTTGAGAATTAAGCTTGCATTAGGTGGATGTTTGAAAGGATTCATGCTAATCTATGCTAAATGATTCAATTTTGGTTAAAGCTTTTTTAGTGATAATTTGTTGCGTTAATATTGCTTAGTTTTTGAACTTTAAATCGTCAATTTTGAATTTTATTTCGTAAAATATCAAACTTAGCAGTTGTATACTACATATTGACCAATTTATAGCTTTTTGAAAACAATTCTACTGTTGCTGCTGTGATAACAATGTGAATGTAATACATCAGTGTTAATGAATGCAACAAGCTGCTCATATTAAAGGTCTAATAAGAAAGTTTCCCTACAACTAAGGTGAGCCTTTGATTGGCCTACACAAGCAAGCACCTCCGCCTTCCCAGCTCAAAACAACTAGTAGTTCAAAAGAGATGGTTTAGTGAGGATTTACTGTGAATCAGCTAGTTTCTGTCCTTGTAGGAGATTATTTTATTACAGATACGTAACATATGTAATATTTTTAACTTGTTCATAGCTTTCTTAGCACATATGTAGGCTGT
Organism: Amaranthus tricolor; assembly: GCF_026212465.1. Classification (NCBI taxonomy): domain Eukaryota; kingdom Viridiplantae; phylum Streptophyta; class Magnoliopsida; order Caryophyllales; family Amaranthaceae; genus Amaranthus; species Amaranthus tricolor. Next base: position 9,742,906 of record NC_080054.1, read on the forward strand.
AAGCTTAAATAGGAGCTTTTCATCCTGTTTGGACAGATTTGGCTTATTAGAAGTTGTATAACATTTACTTGAGCTGTAAGCTTAAGTACATACTTATTTAGTAATTAAGCTTAATTACATACTTATTTAGTAATTAGGCTAAGTGTTTATTCTCAAAACTTTAGTTTCTTCATCTTCATAAGATTTGTGGTGGTTTGAACTTGGAAGTCTTGAACTGATTTTGATAAGTGCGACAACCTGAGTGCTTAGAATCAGTTTAGGTGTTGTTGTGTGAGTTCTTGTTTTGAGCTGTCTTGAATGTTTTCTTTGCATCAAAGGAAACATTTTCGATTGCTTAAAACTTGTTTTTGTTGCCTTATGCATATTTGGATATTGGAAACAAAACAAGAACATTTAGTAATTGTTTCCAGGTTATCTAATCACTTTCCTAGCTTGATATGAAAGTTCTATCACCTCGTTATTGTTTTGTATCTAGTACAAAGTTGATCACAACTCTTACAATACCCACACCATGATCAATTTGACAATCAAACCAACAATGTTCGCACTCCGATTCTTGAATACACGAATTGTGTAACAACTAAAATTTACATGGAACATCCTTTTAAGAGTTAAGGATAAAAACCATTGGACCACTGAGAAAGGCCACCCATGCTACTCTTAGTATGATAAAATGAGAATAACATACTTCAGTCAAGTTCATCAAGTGCTCAACCCATCGTCAAGCATTATAAATAAGATTTTTAAAAACCAGATTGCAGTGGATGAAAAAATATCACCAAAAAACAGAGAATATGCACACCTTCATTTGCCGGCAAGCCGGGGCACCCAAAAAAAGAATCAAGGTGATTATTATCTGATTCATTATAGGAAAAATTACTTAGAATAATCTAACATTTTCTTGATTTTTTTACAATAATCTCACAGATTAATTAACCATGAATAATCCCAACTTTAGGGGTATTTGCCCAGAGTAAACTCGGTAATTGGATAACTTGCTATAACAAGTTTTATTTTTTAAAAAAAGATAAGTTAAAATAAAATCTCAAAAAATGTAAAAAAAAAGTGTTAAATTTTTTTCTGAGTTTTTTTATTATTTGGAATTTTTTATGTAAATGTTCAAAATTTTTCTCTAATTTTACGTTAATTTTTAGATTACTTTTTTGGTAAATTACCTACTATAGTAGGTCATTCGGTTACCCGAGTTTACTCTAGGCAAATACCTCCTAAAGTCGGGTGATTCATGGTTAATCAATAGGTGAGACTATTTTAGGAAAATCATGAAAAAGTTTGATTTTTCTAGGTAATTTTTCCTTAATAATATGGCTTGGATTTTAATGCCGATGAGTATTAATAATTTTATGATTTTTTTTGGTGCAGGTTCTTGCCCTCAAGCATCATACCTCAAAATTGGCAGATTTTTCTGACCTACAAATGCTCACCACATTTGGCTTTAGAGGAGAGGCATTGAGTTCCCTTTGTGCACTTGGGAGTTTGACAATAGAAACTAGAACAAAAAATGAATCAGTTGCTACACACTTGACGTTTGACCACTCTGGACACGTGATAGCTGAAAAGAAGACAGCACGAAAAGTTGGTACTACTGTAACTGTTCAGAAGTTGTTCTCAAATTTGCCCGTACGGAGCAAAGAATTCAGTCGAAATATTCGTAAGGAATACGGGAAGCTTATTTCTTTATTGAATGTGAGTTTTGGTGATCTTATTACCTGTAATTGGGTTTTTAAGTACTTGAGAAGTTTAGTGTTAACTTTAGATTTTGAAGTTAAGGATGACTGTCTTCTCTCAATCCTTTACTAGGGAAACTAACTAAAGGGTTCCATCTCTGCTACATTTTGTTTTCTGTGAACTAAGAGATTCTGGAACGCTATAATTAAGTGAACTTAAATCATCTGACTAATTTAATATCTGAGGTTCCTGAAATAGTGCTTGCTGATTTGCGCTGCATGTTTTTCCATATTCTTTCAGGCGTACGCTGTCATTGCAAAAGGAGTTCGACTTGTCTGCACCAACATGTCTGGTAAGAACGCAAGATCGGTGGTCTTGAAAACCCAAGGAAGTGGATCACTTAAAGATAACATTATAGCACTGTTTGGCATGAGCACTTTTACGTGTTTGGAGCCTCTGAATATTTCCATGTCGGAGGATTGCAGAGTTGAGGGTTTTGTCTCTAAATCTGGTAATGGCAGTGGAAGAAATATGGGTGACAGACAATTCTTTTATGTAAATGGTCGACCCGTTGATATGCCAAAAGTTAGTAAACTTGTGAATGAGTTATATAGAGGTACAAACTCACGTCAATATCCTATTGCAATCCTGAACTTCATTTTTCCCGTTATGGCATATGATGTGAATGTCACACCAGATAAGAGAAAAGTGTTTTTCTCAGATGAAGGCTCCTTTCTACAATATCTGAGAGAAGCTTTAGGGATGATCTATTCGGCTAGTTCTGTCACTTACAGTGTCATGAATGTAACTGTACCTGATGAAAAAGATAATAAATCTACTTGCCCGGTGGGATTGCAGCAGACTCCTGTGCAGCCGTCTGTCGAAAGAGCTCAGGCTGAATTATGTGACAAAAAGCAAGCTGCTGGACATGATATTATTCCAGATCCTATTGGGAAGGATAGCCAAATTTTATCTTTTGGCCTCCACAACAATGCTCAAAATTCACAGGACAGGGATTTTAGTCTTAAGGTCCACAGCATTAAGAAGACATATATTGATTCACATGGCCGTGACAACAAAATGACTAGTGTTAGTATCGATGAACAATGCCTTAAAGAGGTTGAAAGTGATGTTGCAGTTGATTATGGTTTGAGCAATAGGTCGAGCTTAGTTCAATCGTCACTTAACAAGTTTGTCACTCTGCAGAAGAGAAAGTATGAAAACATGTCTATGCCTTTATCAGAAGCCCCTATATTGAGAAATGAATCTATTCAATGCAATGAAAAAGATGATGTAGAATCACCTTTTGCTGCTGCAAGCTCAGTCACCAAGTTCCATCGTGTTATAGACTCTGCTGAGCTTTTTGGACACCAGCCATCCAAGCATTCTGAAACTGCTGCAGATTTGTGTAAAACAAGTAGAGGCTTTTTAAATGATGGTGATGCCTGCCTGGATGTGTTAACAGAGGTATGTTTTTTTGTATCTGTGAAGAATCTTTTTGCTAGCCATTCCACATTCAATTGACACACACAAAACCTTTGGCAGAGGTATGTTCATGAAAATGTTTGGTAAAATTAGTTGTTGATTGCAGTTGTTTATAAGAAAAAAAGCCATTTACTAAAAGAAGTTTTTTGGTTGTTTGATCAACAAACAAATCAAAAGCTAAAAATGAACCAACATGCTGAAGCGTGTTATCATACAAGGCCTATATTATTTTTTGAATGACATATTTAGTTTCTAATGCTAATAATATCTCCAATCAGTTTCCTTATCAATTTGCATATTTATCTGAATGCATCATTTGAGGTAATGACTAATTTTTGGATGGAAAGGGATTTATTGAACTCTTGTAAAGGTTCTGTTTTTGGTGGAGAATAGCCAAATATTAGGTCATGATTGGTCAGTTGTCTTCCGTATCAAAATGATTAAAGAAGCTGCTCAGTTCATTCTTTAACCTTGTGCTTGCTACATTTGATTAATTGTAGCTATGTTAGGCAGTTAGAGGGTAGAACCGTAGAAGGTTTGATTAGCCGTTAAATGGTTTTGTTAGAGAAGGTAAATTATTTGTTGTTAGCAATTGTCAATTAGCTATTAGCATTTTTTACATGTCAATAACATATCTAAGATCATATAATATCTTATTGAGAATTTGCTAGGTTGATGGACACTGCTTTTCTTTCCCCCTTTTTTCTCGTACAGAATTCAGAGAATTTGTGTATAAATTGCAAATTTCAAAAATTTCTATTAACCAATGTCCAAATATATAAATGTCAAATGCTGGAAAGGGTCTGGTATGCTAAAATGCTTTTGAAGATGCTAATTTTACAAATTATGTTACTCACGAAAAATATTCCATGGTCAGTAAATAACTTTACTCCTTCGCCATTTTTTAGTCCAGTTGAATTACAACTTTCGTCCTTTTTCTCCTTGGTCGGATCTAGGTTACCCTCTACTCTTAAGCAAAAAGCTGTTTTTCAAGGGGAATTTTATTTTAGTTTCTGTAATGAATGTGAAGTCTTTTCTTTATATAGATATTCTTAACGTTTGTATCACTGAGTGGAAGTGTCCAACTGTTCTAACTACTACATAAATACAATGTTCTGAATGCAACTTGATATTAGATCTTCATTCCAGAATCACCAAGAGTCTTTCTTGTCATGATGACTGCACCTTGCAAATACGTTCCTAAAAGTGTTTCTTGTGCTGTACTTGATTTGGTATTGAGATGTTTAATGTAGTTGTCACTAACTTGTTTATTTGGTCTTTTGGATCTTATATTTGCTCTCCAACTTCAGGAAGTCAGGGTTCAAAGCGAAAGATCACCTGTTACCAAAGCATTTATACCAAGTGTTTCAAGGAAAGAAAATGCAGAATGTGTGCTAAAAGATGAATCACTTGAAGCTCAGCCAACGGAAGGTATCACTCCGTCGTTGGTTTTAAATCCATCCTTCACCTTGCAATTTGATATGAAAGGCCTCTTGGAAAGGCGGAAACAGAAGTTTTCACTATTGCATTCAAGCTTTGATGTTCATACACAGACAAAAGCAAGGTTTGTAGAACTTTGTATTAGAATTAATTCCTGCTCTTTGTTTCTTTTTCTTTCTGTTTTATAAGCTCATTGATTACATACAGGTGCTATGCTGCTGCAACACTAGAGCTTCCTCAAGCAGATAATGAAGAATGGAAAGCGAGGGCTCTTGCTGCTGCAACTACAGAACTGGAAAGGCTTTTTAGAAAAAGAGACTTTAGCAGGATGAAGGTAATATATTGATGTAGCTTATAAGCATGGAAAAAAACCGTGGTAGCTAATGCGTTTGCGCGGCTATAATGGAGTAATAACGTGAACCGCGGCCGATGCGTTGTGAATATTTAAATAAAAATCACATAAGGGAAGTTTTGAACCTATAATTGCATTTTTGTTGTCGAACTACTATTATTATGCAATATATGCCTATAGCTATTATAATTACACTATATGAGGAACTTTTAATGGATTATTTATTAACTCAATTGTTAATTATTTTGTTTAACAACTAAAAAATTATAAGTAACTACTTTAAGCTTAATAAATAAAGTTGATGGGTATTAATGAAATTCTTACGGGAAAACAAATGGCGTTGAAATGGTAAAATATCGTTATAACGTTGAAACAACTGGCCTAACACCTTATGTAACGGTCAACATGACGTTTTGTTTGTGATAATTCATGCACTGTTATATAACGGGATTTAATGTCGTGGAAAATCTCATACTGTTTACATAACTGGCGTTACTTAACGTATTGGAGGAGTATTTATTTCATGCTTATAAGTTGAGATAAAAGCAGCAGCCTTCTTGGTTGACTTTATGTTTTCTTTGATTAATGGTGTGTATTAGGCAGTTATTTCTCCAGACTTAAGTCCTTAGAAATTGAATAGTTGTTGAGTGATGTCTATTTGTTTAGACTTTAGAGTATGTTTGGATAACATTTTAGGAAGAAGGGAGGGGAGTGGAGGAAAGATTGATATATTTTCCTCTTACATCTTTCTAATGTTGGAAAGGTTCTTTTGCACAAAATGTGAAGGAGTTTTCTCCTGATTTCCTTCCTTCTATTTTTCTCCTCTCCCCTTTTGGTATCAATATAAAGGAAATTCATGGAAAGGAAGTCCATGGTAAATGGGAATGTAAGGATGTGGCATTGTGGTGTTGAATAGATATAATGAGCATTCTTGCTCTTGGAACTATGGGTGCAATGTTTTGAGAAGTTGGGATCTATGACTGCAAATGGAAAAACCCATACCCTGTTATGGAAGTTAAATTATGAAAAAGACAATTTGAAGGGAGAGACAGCTTCAAAAAGGACTCAAATATCATTTTAAGCTATGGTAAAGATCATAAGTAAAGAGGGAGGAGGATACACTAATCTCGATTGAATTAATAAGATGTATATGGTGTAGATCAAGTCAAATGCCAATGAGTTGGCTATACACAGTGCCCCTATATTTATAACACTCCCTTCATGATTTCCACGAGATGCTCTAGATGCCCATGGGGTTACCTCCATTAAGGGACCATGAGCACTCTATCCCTCTGAAACACGGACTGATCCTGTCAATGCGAGACCATATCAGTACCCACATGCCCAAAAATATGACATTGATAGGTTGTTTCATGGCATGCTCTCGGCTGGCATAATACAACCATCCACCGGCCGGTTTTCAGATTTTTTTTTTTTGAAGACAAACGATGGGTTCTGGAGATATGTGTCAATCATAGGGAGTTGAATCCAGAGACAGTGGAGGTTGACTAGTACCCTTGACTAAATATTGACGACCTTGTAGATGAAATGACTGGGTCTACAATGTTCTAAAAGTTGGATCGTTAAATCTAGGTACAGGCCGAAACTGCTCGTTTGACGGCCATTCACTCTCACAAAGGCCATTACAAGTTTCTCTAATGCCTTTTGGCTTACATATGTACAGGCGACCTACATGTCTTCAGGTCTTATCGCTGGAAGTTTGTTTTAGAATTTTTTGATGACATGCTCAACTGTTGTAGGACCAAGAACATCAAGTTCATTTGGAAAAAGTCCTGATTCCTGAAACTATTGCGCGGACATCAGTTATATGCCAACTGGAAGAAGTGTGAGCTTGGACAAGCCAAAGTGGCATAAATGGGTCTCCAAATCTCAGCAGCAGGTGTTGATATGGACAGCAAGAAGTTAATGACTAAGGATCATCATGGATCAGCTCTTTCCACACAATCTGAGAGTACAGGTCCCTGGAGGCAAATACTATAGAAAGCATATAGCTGGCCTGCGAGAATTGCTTGGCCGGTGACATCCCAACTTAAGAAAGATAATTTTTGGTGGTTTACAGAAGCTACTTAAAATGTCTGGCTTTTCCTTGCCATTCACCTTTGAGACAGTTGTTGCTACAAGGAACCTAATAACATTCTATACTCTGAACTTAGGCAGCTGAGCACAGAGAGTCAAATTCTGAAGAAGAGTTATGGCCAAGATTGAGGCCGGATTATCATAATTGCTACAATGCGGTTATGATATGTGATGTCTGATGTGGACATTATTTCCATTATGCTTCCATGTCCCAACTTAAGGACAAGATGGCTCATGGCTGCTTTGCAATTGAGGATCGCTAAACGTAAAGTAGTCTATCCAACAATTTGTTTCACTTGCCCCAGAATGAAGGCCAAGGATAATAAAGGAAACACACACTGAAGTTGATAGTCAAGAAGAGTATAGAAATGCATGAACTGTTGTGGACAATATTTAAAGAGTTTCAGATAGTTATAGCTTATAGTACAGTATATATTGAGAGGTGACAGAATGTAGAGAGGCATGTGAGAATTCTTTTTGCCTGTTACACTTTTCTTTTGTTGCGGAGAAACTTGGCTTCTGGAATTGCCAATAGAAGAAACGCAATTCATGTTTGCCTTTTCCCAATACCTTCATATTTTTCTTATTTCTACTGTTCGTACCAGAATTAGTTGTGTCAGATCTGAGGTAGCACTTGTTTACTTGAATGAGTAGAACAATACCATGTTTATATCATTGCCCCCAAATTCAAATACACATGTACAAGCTTACGCTTCAAATTCAATACCTTTTTTGTTTTCTGGTAATGTGGCAGCTGAAAATCTTTTTATCAGCCTCTTTCTGTCAAGTACTGGAAGTCATGCATATGCTTCATTGCATTTTTATCATCTGAACAAATCGCTTTTTATTTATCTTGGCTTATTTTTTATGGTATGCTAAATTTTATATTCACTTCCAGGTAATTGGGCAATTCAATCTAGGTTTTATAATTGGGAAGCTAGATGAAGACTTATTTATTGTGGATCAGGTTTGGCCATCTTAGGCATCTTTGTTTCTTTCCTTTATTTTGTTGGTAAAAATAACTACAATTCTCAGTGTGATATTGCTTTGTTGTTAGTTTCATTTCATAGACGCTCTTTCTCTGCCCACATGTGTTGTTATTTATTAGATAGCTCTTTTTATTGCTAGCATGCAGCTGATGAGAAATATAATTTTGAGCGGCTTTCAGAATCAACAATTATGAACCAGCAGCCTTTACTGAGGTAATTTTCTTATTTTATGAATTGATCCTTTTCCTTGAGATAGTCAACTTTTTGATTTGGAGTATCATTGTGGCAGACTTTAGTGCTTTCTTTGGTTTTCCATGTAATTTGGTTGAAATGCATTTCTAACTATAAAATTTTCTAAAGCTTCAAACATTAATGAACTTCACTATTTTTAATAAATTTGGCCTCTTCCCTAGTCCCTGCTCTACTACTTTCCTCATTGAGGAAATCAAGTGGAAGATACTGTTCAATCTACTTAGTTCCTGAATCTACAGAAGTATAGTTTTGATATTTTATGGTATGGATTTATATATCTTTATTTTCTCTTCATAAGTTTTTTCTTTGAGCCCTTTTCAATAATATCATAGGAGTTGTGAAGTTAGATTTGAAAGAGCGTTCAAGTGAGTGTTTTAAGTATCTTGACTCAATTTCTCACAAGAATGATGATATTGATCAAGATGTTAAGAATAAGATTCAATGTGGGTGGATCAAATGGAGGGATTTAATTGGAATATTATGTGGCCAAGCTTAAAGAAAAATTCCAGGGAGATAGAACCCGAGAAGCTAATGCTTGCATAAGACTAATTTATTCACGACTTTTTGAATATCGCACATTATGCTTAAGCATTGTACCTTTACTATTTTCCTAGTTCACATATTAGTTCTAGTGTATATCTCTTTTTCTTCTTACGATATGGAATTGCCTTTTGTAACATTGCGTGCACATGTTAATCTTTGTGTTTGATATTCTCCCATTGTTTATACTCATTTTGCTTTCAGGGGGAAAATTTTTGCACAATTATCAGCATATTTGAATCATTTTAATGAGATTGTTTTCCTCATGCCAAATGTTGCATTTATAAACGTGTTTGCAGATACAATATTTTAATGTACAAAAGCATCACTTATTTATAGCTATTTTCATGTTTAATCTTATTGGGCACACAGGCCAATCAGGTTGGAGTTGTCTTTGGAGGAGGAAATAGTTGCCTCAATGCATATGGATATAATCAGGTAAAGTGGCGGTTGTGTTTTTACCTTTTTTGTCTTTCTCTTTCTCTGCTCTTCTTAGGCTTTCTGCCATTTGTAGATGTCATGTAATCTGTCCATGTGAGTAAAATCTAATGTGTTCTTTTCCATAGCCAATATCAATAGATAGTCCCAACAGATTGACTGCCATGACTGGTATGCGATATCTTTCTAACAACACTAAATCAAGAAGTTGGGGTGGGCCTGTGGGGGAGCCTGATCTGTCAAGTTTAATTTTCGGTTGAGGTTTGGAAAATGGATGTCCTTGATATATTCAATGGTCAGGAATCCAGAATTATTGCAATGGCTAGGGAATGGACTAAATTCTGGTAACGCTTGATAAGGGAATTAACATCTTGTGGTCATATATATCCTTAAATATAACCTTTGGAATATGCGCTACTTGTAAATTTTGGTGATGCTTTTTTATGTCTTTTTTTTTGGGGGGGGGGGGGGAGTTGTTTCTGTTTGGTTTATTCCTAGAAAAAGAGTATATTCTATGCAACCTTCGTTTTTGCTCATATGACAGTATTCTCCTCTGTTAAAAGCTTTAGGTGATAGTCTCTTGAGCATAGAATTCAATAAATGGGATGGTGAGCTTTGGCTTATAGATGATGAGATGTTACTAGGAAGAAAATTTAAGATTGAGATTTGAGTTCAATTACAGTTTATATATTGGTACAGTGGTGCACTAGTAAACTTGTTAGATATATTGAGATAGGTGAATGTAAGACCTAAGAAAATTTTATGTTAAGGCATTTGGAACCTGTGGGATAATTTTTCAGTTTCACCAGTTTTAAATCTCGGTATCCTTAACAATACAAAGGCTTGAATGTTTTATTTCTTGATAAAGAAAACATTTATTAATGAAGAAACTTCGGTAGTACATTATAGGGATGAGAGATCCCTGGAAAGCTCAGCTATCTAACTACATTCGTATGTTCCATTCTCCTCTACATACATTAATATGTTCCATTCTCCTCTACATACATTAATATGTTTCATTCTCCTCTACATAGCTCGTTTAAAGAACAATCTTGAAAGAGGCCATTGGCCTTAGCCCATAACGAGGTTAAAAATTTTGCCTTATTCCAAATATTTCTGAAGACAAGAATCTATCGTTAAAAATTTGCCTTTTCAACAAGATAGACCGTAGAATTGTTTACAACACATTCATAATTTCTTGAGGTCAAAATAGCCACCAAACCCATGAAAATTAGTAAATAAGAAATCTAGACCGTAGAATTGTTTAACAACAACACATTCATAATTTCTTGAGGTCAAAATAGCCACCAAACCCACGAAAATTAGTAAATAAGAAATTCCCAATTCTTCTCGGAGCAACCCACTCTTCCCCGCCAATCTTAAAAAACCTAGTCCAAAGACACTTCGCTAAACTGCAAGGCTTAAAAAGATGATCATTATTTACTCCATCCTTCAAACAGATAATGCATCTATGTGGATTTAAAGACTTATTAGATCTATAAGTTCGTAAATACTCCAATGTATTAAGCTTCCCTAAGATAACCAACCAAACAAAGGCCCTTACTTTACAGGGGACTTTTGTTCTCCAAATCATATTGGCCACCATAAAGGAAGTAGATGTTGGAGAAGGGGAAACGAAGCAGGAATAATGAGGCATTGGAAAAACCTTTTGATGGATCAGGAGACCAAATCCAAGTGTCTGAATTCAAAGAAGGGTGAAAGTTCCAAAGTAGAGAAGGAATTTCAGACACTTGGTTAATCCGTCGATGGCTTGGATTGTTGATCTCTAATACTTAAGAGTTTCAGTGGTACTGAGGCCAGCCATAGCTATATAGGAATAAAAACCTAAATATGGACCGGAGTGATTGTCATTATCCTTGCTTTCAATCTAAAATTATTTGGATCTTCATCTAAGTTTTTATTTTTCTCATTTTTGTTTATGAAAAGTTGATTTAGCATATTGTCTTATCTAATATTTTTTTTTATTTTTGTTTATTATCCTTATGTTAGATGTTTCATTTAGCACCACAGTTTACTGTTCCATTTTGATGTCACAGGAAAAATGGTTTTTCCCTGGAAGAAGATCTTGAGGCATTTCCTGGAAACCGTTTTATGTTGAAAACTGTGCCCTTCAGTAAAAATGTAACATTTGGAGTTGAAGGTAATAGTTGTATTCAGAGTCAGACTCCCTTGAACTGCAATAACTTGCATTCTGATTGGTAAAAGTTCATTAGAATTCAAAAACTGACTCATCATTTAGTTCAGTAATGCTCATTGGTGAATGATGGTGTCTTGAGTTGAATTGAAAATCAAAATTCAATGTCAGAACTTAGTAAGAAACATAAGTGGAGTAATTGCTAAGTACAAGCTCTCTAAATGGCAAATGCTGGACATGATGATTTTTTATTTTATTTTATGTACTTCCATATTTACTTTCTTATTAGTTTTACTTCTCTTTCCTCTAACTGCTTCCCCTAACTGACCTTCTTTCTCTATTATTTAAAGTATTTTCGTTTCTCTTCGATTTGACCATTTTAGTTTGTGATCCATTGTTTACTTCGTTAGAATTGCTCCTCTAAGTTGTCATAATAATTTTGTTTGAAGGATGGATAATGAGTAGTCACATATAAACACAGAAGCTAAAAATTTTAAAGGGGCCCAAATAGTCGATACAATAGCAACATAATTTTAGTCGAACAACCAATATATTGGTAAAAATAATTATCTAGAGACAAATTAAAATTGTAATGTCGTTTGAATAGGAATTTTTATTATTGAAGGAAAAAGCTATTTATAAACAAAGTATTAAATCTATAAATTATGCGAGGAAATTATACTACATATAAATATCCAGATCAGTGCTTACTTACCTAAATCGCTAATCCCTTTGCGAATGGTTAAAAGCAAAGTATGGTTAGTTTTGGTTTGTTAGTGACCCATTTGGACAAACTGAGAATTCAAAAGGTGGATTACGGCACTGTCTTGCTGCGAATAGCCGAACTTGTACCTTTTAGAGGCTTATATATTACACTGATGAATGGACAGTTTTATTGTGGACATAGGTGGCCTGTGGCCATAAATTGCATGCTTGGACTTCTTTCATGTTCCTTGAATTCCAAATCTGATTTTCCTAAGTCTTGGTTATACAACTTTTTCATCAGGTCTACCTTGACATCATTTAGGTTAAGGGTCTCATTTGTGGGTGATAGCAAAGTGTTGCTTTTGTTACCAAACTTTGTGAGATTAGTGTTGGCAGCAAGATATTATCTTAAGCAACCAACGAGAATTTCAAAGTTCATGATTTTTGAGCGACTCCTTCCAGGAAAAAATATGCTAAATCATTGAACATTACCTTGCAATATTCAGAAGAACGATGGATGATAATTTACCGTTCATGAATATTAATTGACAGATCTATAATTATTATCCATTCTTATTCCTCTTCCTTTTAGTGCAGTTCTTCTGCCACTTCGATTGTGCTTAATGTGCTTCTTATACTAGTACAGATGTGAAAGAGCTTATTTCCACTCTTTCGGATGGTCAAGGAGAATGCTCAATGATGAGTACCTATAAATCGGATACCTTAGACTCGATTTGCCCTTCAAGAGTTCGAGCAATGCTTGCATCACGTGCCTGCAGGTCGTCCATTATGATTGGTGATGCACTTGGAAGGAATGAAATGCAGAAGGTATTGTTTGCGCTTTTCCTATTGTGAATTTCTCTGATAATAGGAAAATTTTTACAAATTAACCTTTTATTATAATAAATATAAATATATTATATATTTTTTTAAAACCATCTTATATAATCATTTTTGTTTTATAGTACTTTCATTTTGACAGCATTTGTGAAGTTTAATGGTAATCATCTGAATAAAAATGAAGACAAAAAGGAAGAGACTTATTTTAAGAGGGCAGGTGCTTATCAAAATATTGGGTTAGGTTTCTTTTGAACACCTTTAAATCAATAACATGACATTAACTCAATGCCAAGGCAGGGCTTGGAGAGGTTGGATGTTTTAGTTCCTACAGTTCAGACCATAGCAGTTGGCTTGCTGCCTAGGATGTGCATAACAATTCGTCCGAATTATTCAATCCGGTATATCCGGTATTCGTTTTCATCTAATATCGAAATTAAATCTAGATTCTGGTCATGGTTTTTGTGAAACCGGATATCCGATCTTTGATATAATTTTAGTTTTAGATTTTGAAATAGATAACTTTAAGAAGTAAAAATCCTTAAGTAAATTTCATAAGGGTTGCCTGTTAATTAATTTACTCTATTGAATATCTAACTATATTGCCAAAATAATTATTTTTCTAACCGTAAAAATATTTTTGATTAAAAAAGATTTGATCAATTAAAGTTAAAATATCTAAATGTACGCACAACATTTGAATATACTGACGAAGATTTTTTTTAAAAGAAAAAAACAGATATTTGGTTTATCCGGATTGGAACTAGACTATGATTTTTAATTAATATTCGAACCTTTCTAGTATCCGATTTTATAAAACCCTACTTGCTGCTGCTATATCATTGCCTGATGTATGTTTCAAACTTTCAACATATGATATCTCAAACGTGCAGATCCTCGAGCACTTGGCTGAACTGAAGTCTCCGTGGAATTGCCCGCATGGTAGACCCACCATGCGGCATTTGGTCAATTTGGCTGTAGTCCGTGATAGAGAAGCTCCAGAGATTAATAGTCTGTGACTACTGAGTGCATGAACCCGAAGAAACCCTGCCAAAGTGACGTAGTGACTACTGAGTACTGACTAGATAGTAGTAACTAGTGAGTAGTAGTGCAGTTTTGTAAATTACCCTGTAAATATGCTCAACTTACAAATTACAATTACAATGTAATGCTGTAATGCATCGATAATTTGATCAATATTTTGCTCTTGAAAAGAATAGGCTACCTCCGAAGATGAAACTGAATATCGGAAAAGCTGCTTTTCTTACTGTCAAACTCGGCTACTCGGGTTAGATGATAATGTTATGACGATCGAGAATTATGAATTAGTATAGTGGTCGATGTGTTAGAATATATAACATCCTGGGGCCTCAACCATCAGTGTAAGCTTTTGGTTGAGTTGGTTCCTTGAAATGATTTCAGAAGCCAGTGAAACAAGAGGTCATCGGTTCGAATCTAAACCACCCCTCATTAAAGTGGAATATTCAGAGCCAGGTATGAGGAAGGTCTGTGTTGCATTCACACTTAAAGCCCATTGGGCTCTCATGTGAGGGAGCGTGTTAGAGTATATAACATATTTTAGGGCCTTAACCATCAGCTTAAGCTTTTGATTGAGTTGGTTCCTTGACACGATGACTTCTCATTTTTCATTGTGACAGAGGTTTGATTTTCACTATCTACAAGAAAGATTAAATCTTTTTCTCCTCTTGATTGTAGATATTATTTAGTCTATCCCTACAACAAAAATTAAACTTTTGTGTGATTGTTTCGCTTTGAGACACAACCATACAAAGAATTTAATTTACATTCAAAATGACTCATTTAAACCGCAAAATAAGTGTTTTAAATTCTTGCTTTCTTGGTAGAAATATTATTTTTAAATACTTATTCTTTCTTTTT
>NC_080054.1:9766033-9801033 GCF_026212465.1 Amaranthus tricolor
CAGACGAAGATTGACAGTCAGACGAAGACGAAGAGTCGAAGACGAAGCGAAGACCAAGCGAAGACGAAGAGGAAGGCAGGACATTTAGGGTTTGTTTCTGGGTTTCTCTTTCTTCCGCCTCCAAACGCTTCTTTTCAATTTTTTTAAAATTTTTTTTTTTTTAAAAACCGGATTTAATTTTTTTAGATTGGGGGGTCCACTGCCCCCCCTTGCACCCCTCTGGGTCCGCCCCTGATTAAATTTAACCACGCTTAATAAGTGTGCAGATAATACCCTCATTTATAAGTGTGGGGAAAAACAAATGTAAAGACAAAAACTCGAATAATATGAGCCAAAATTTTCCCACACTTATAAGCGTGGGTATATTCGTAACTAAGTATATAATTCTAATTAGTTAAAAAATTAAAAATAAAGAAATTATTAGTTCCAATGTTTAGGCCCGTTTCATCTTCTAATTCACCTACATTTATGCGCCTCTTCATTTCCTTCACGAATACAGCCCTAGTATTCCTCCCCTTCAAGAATTATGCCATAATCTTCCTCTATTTTTACAAGATAAAGCTAATTCTCAGGTAAGTATATCGCCAATATCAATTAAGATTTAACTTTTTTTCGTTTTATACATACATTAGTTCTCACTAATAGCGTTAATTTCAATTTGCAAATTCTCCGTGTTTGTCCCTATTAGCTACATTTTATCTTTGTTTTTACTTCTATAAGTGGCTCATTTAGCGTGAGGAAACTATATGTTATTGCATTGTTTTATTGGATTTTACGCTTGTTTTGTTGCTTTGGTGTTTTATCTCATTTCAACATGTAATCATCAAAATCGAGCACAAACTAATCCTTTTTGTTGCATACACTGCTCACCTAAAAGTCGAGGGCTCAAAAAAGTGAAACATCATGAGCCAAGCCACAAGTATAAGCCAAAAGAAGCCCACTCGACCAGAATTAGCTCGAGCCAAAGTAGCACGACCAGTCCAGAAGCATTTATCGGGTCGAGCGAGATGACTCGGGGCAAGCGGAGCTGATTTTCACATTCTGACCAATTTTTGAAGTTTCTGATATTGTACATGATGGTGGCTCGACTGGTTGAGCGGACTCCGCTCGGGTCGAGCGAGATGGACGACAGCAGCTTTTTGCGATCTGTTTGAATATCATTCAAGGTCCAATCATTTTCATTTCTTTTGATTGCTGCTGTCAGGACTGTTTAGCCACCATACCCTATTCATTAGGGGTGACACCTCCCTCCTATAACCTAGGGGTGGTGGAGCAATCATGAAACCACCACCCCCCACTTGTTTTGTGAAGGCTATAACTAGAGAAAAGGAAGATGGAGCTGATCATCTGAGATTTCATCCTTCATTTTGAGTAACTCTTATATATTCTTCATAGCTTAGTTTTTATTTCAATTAGAAATTAGTGTTTAGCATAATTTTTCTTTCAATTCAAATTAAAAACTTTCAATTTTCAATTACAATCTTAATTTAAATTCTCTATTGTAACATTTTGCAATTTGGATTCTTTATCCATTGATGTATTATTATAGAAGCTTTTAGAAGGTATTACTTTAAATCATCAACAATCTTCTTGTTCATCCTTAGATTGAACCTAAAAGAGTAAATTTTATCTTTTGCTTATATTGTTTTTAATTCATATCACCTAGTTTATCTTTAATTAATTGCTTTTAGTTTCATATTATCATGCTTGTAGTTCTTCAACTTATATTGCATTCATCTTTCTAGAATACTCTAGTTTAATTCATTTATCTATGATTCTTAACTTGTTCGTAATTTATAATTTCAAAATGAGTATGAGTGAGTAGTTTATTTTGGCTTAGGCTAGGCATTATCACCATGTATGTAGTCTAAATTGCTTTTTTTTACCTTTGGCATGGTTGTGTTGTTTATGGTTTAAGATGGATTTTGCTCTCATGTGTAGTGTTGTTGAATTGAGGGCGAGAGTCGATTTTTAATGATAATCTATACTTAAAAATTAAGTTATCTCTATGAGAATAGGTAGATGCTTTTATTGGAAATGTTGAATGTGTACTTCATGTCTTAAATTATGCTTAGCCCCATGAGAATAGGTATGAGTATGTTTTAGGAAGCTTTTGTTGCTCGAGAGAGAACATTAGTATTTATGATACGTTGTCCCCCATAGCAAAACATTCATGACCTTAGGTTAAAGTTTTGTAAACATTACTTTGGTGAGAAAGCCTAGTCTATGCCTCCTTAGCTTATTGATTGTTTTATCCTTACTTTAGTTCATTGCACCCTTATTTACTTTTATGCTTCATTTTCATTAAGTATTTTTAATTGCTTGCTTTAATTATTTCGAACACATTAATCGATCGAGAAACTATTGACTTAACCCCCACTCCCTGTGGATTCGACCCGTACTTGCCAACGTTACTACGCTACGTCGTGCACTTGCGGTATTACTATTGAAAGACGTAAAGTCCCGACCAGTCCCTAATTCACCAAATTCATTGCAGCTCTTATGTTTAGTGAGGCTTTTCCCTAATTCACCATTGTTGAAGAAACTTGGTGGTAATTGTAGGTTAGCATATATATATTTCTTTGTTATATCTCTATAATTTTATCAAATGTAGAAATATTTGTTGGGTTTTATGTGGTCAATGGAATGTTATTGAAGAATATTATGGTTGAAGTTGTGATTTTTAGTGTTTGGATTATGAGTTTTAGATAATGTTTTTTTTTTTCCCTTTTTCTTTATTTCAAAAGAACATGAAATTCAACTTCTAAGAGTCAATCTCTGGATTGTTTTAAAAAAAAGGGACTGTGCATAAGAACCCCTCTTTCAATTTAGTATAAAGAGCCGTAATTTGAGCTCTTCAATTGATTTTTGATATCCTTTGAAATGCTGCTTGTAGTGGTGTCTTAAAGGGTAGCCAATTCAATGGCTACGACTGTTCTTTCGCCTTTGAAGCCTAGTTTCTAGTCCTTTGTACCCTCTTGAAGAGATGGTTCTGGGATTTGCACACTATAGCAATAGGATTAATAGCCTCTGTTATTGAACTATTGACTGATGTTAATCCATGTGGGTACCTCAAATCAAGTCTGCGCTGAAGCCTAAAATATGCATCCTGGTTGGGAAGAACTCAAGCTTTGAACCAACGCTAAAATGTCCTAACAATGTGGACTACTGATAGCTGTTTCTAGTTAGGGTAATGCTCCAGGTAGCTGCTAGAAACTGGACTGCTAGGAGTCCTTATGCCACTTTGGTGCCAAGACTTGGAGCACCTACCTTTTAACGCTACGCTGAATGTTGAGCTAATGATGTGATGTACTAGTCTGTCGAATGCTGTTGGTTTGCAATTGCATACTTATGCCATGTTTTGTGGATGCTGTGGGTGAGTCCCTAGGTTGCTGGGTGTAAATTGTCCTGTAACTGGTTGTCGATATGCAACTAGTCTGTCGATATGCTGGTATTGTTTTTGTAGATGTCCATATGCATATTTTTAAATACTTTTTAAGTCATTAAAATAACATTTTCAACTTTAGTAGATGTACACTAATGTCACTTATAATATTCGATAATTTTAATATTTAAGTAAGTTCATTTGGTTAATACTCATAACCGTATGATGCATCATTACATCAATACTAATCATGTTTATCACTGATCAACAACCACAACAATATGACACCAAATATATGTAAGGGTCTGACGAGATTAGGACCGAAGCCCTATATCTAACTGTGCTGGCAGTCGTCACCCCGCCAAGTTTTATGCTCGAACTTCTACAAGATAGGTAGGTAACCCCCTGTCTAACATCGCATTTATACGTCCCGGCTAACACGGGCGCCGAAACTTTAGATGTCGGTTCATGGTTCGACATTACCTTACTATCAGGATAATTCAATCAATATTCATATAATTCACACGGTACATCCCATTTTTATCACTACAAGTTCACTTTGACTTTGAGCATATTAGGTTACAATTTCCTTTATCTAAAATAATCATATTAAATTTTGAAGAATTCAATTAAGCATACAAAATTGAACACATCTGCCAATTGAGATGTAGTGGAAACATATGAGGGAGAAATTAGACCATCATTAATTGCATCATGAACAAAGTGACAATCAATCTTAATATGTTTTGTTCTTTCATGAAATACTGGATTCCGGGCAATATGTAACGCGGATTGGCTATCACAAAATAACCGAACAGCCTTTGGATGTTGCAGACCCAAACTCAACAACAAAGCTTTTAGCCATTTTAGTTCACAAGTAGCTGAAGCCATTGCTCTATATTCGGCCTCTGCAGAAGACCGAGACACTGTATGTTGTTTCTTGGTTTTCCAAGAGATTGGTGATTTACCAAGAAAAACAAGCCAAGCTGTAAGAGAACGACGAGTGATAGGACAAGCCGCCCAATCAGAGTCACACCAACCTTCCAGAGTTAAATCATAATCTGCACTCAACAAAATTCCTCGTCCTGCAGTACCTTTCAAATATCTAACAACACGAAGAGCGGCTTCCCAATGCTTAACACGAGGGGCTTGCATGAACTGAGATAATATATGAACTGAATAAGCCAAGTCAGGCCTCGTGACTGCAAGATATATAAGTCTCCCAACAAGGCGACAATATGACTCCAGATCTGCAAGGAACTCACCCTTGGCCAAGCCAAGTTTATGATTCTGCTCAATTGGAAACCCACTTGGTTTTGCTCCCAATAAGCCCGTTTCAGAAATAACATCCATAGTGTATTTTCGTTGACACAAAAACAATCCTGCAGAACTTCGAGCAACCTCAATGCCCAAAAAATATTTTAGAGGACCTAAGTCCTTCATCTTGAAACAATCACTAAGATAAGCTTTGAAAGCTTGAAGGGCAGCAGAATTATTCCCAGAAATAACAAGATCGTCATCATAAACTAGGACATTTATTTGAATTGATGCCTTAGTAAATGTAAATAATGAATAATCGGAGTAAGATTGAAGAAAACCATACTCTTTTAATGCCGCAACAAGCTTTGCAAACCAACACCGAGGCGCTTGTTTGAGACCATATAATGTTTTCCGTAGTCTGCATACCAAAGACGGATCTGAACTCTGAAAACCAGGAGGAAGCTTCATGTAAACCTCTTCATCAAGATCACCATGTAAGAAAGCATTATGCACATCCAGTTGATGAAGTTCCCAATTTTTAGAAGCTGCGACTGCAAGAAAAGTACGAATTGTAGTCATCTTGGCTACTGGAGCAAAAGTTTCATTGTAATCAATACCCTCCTGTTGATGATTACCGAGCACTACCAATCGAGACTTCAATCTTTCCACATCACCGTTGGACAAGTATTTTGTCCTATACACCCACTGACTACCAAGAGCACGCTTTCCAGGCGGAAGACGTTCTAAAGTCCATGTCCCATTATCCTCAAGAGCCTGTATCTCATCTTGCATTGACTTTTTCCAACATTCAGATTTCATAGCCTCCTTAAAAGACTTAGGATCATCACCCTTAACAATTGCTGCAATAAACTTTAAATAATTTACAGAAAAATTATCACAATTAATATAGTGAGCAATAGGATACGGAGTACCTGAAGAGTAATCGGAAAAGGAAGTGGAGGAAGATGGACTTTTAGCAAACACATTATGAGCAACATAATCTCGATGTTTCACATTCGGGAATTTTTCACGCAAGCCTCGACCTAAAGGAACCTCAGCAAGATGATCATGAGTATTGGAAGCGTGGGGTGGCTGCATTGACGAGCTGTCACTACTCGTTGGACCAGTAGGCGTTGGATTTCCAGCGGCCTGATCAAAAGCTGGGTGGGCGGCTGGCAGCGGGGTGTCAGCGTTTACTAGGTCTTGACGCTGCTCCGTACCTCCGTTTTCTGTATTTTCTAGCACTTCCTCTATGCATACATTACTCTCCTCTTCACACACCACATCATTAATACCAATATCCGAAAAATCCATATGAACGTCCTCATCAGAGAAACAAGTACTAGGATTAATATTCACATCTTTTAGATTTTGAAAAGGAAAAATATCCTCTAAAAACTTCACATCTCTAGACAAAAAGAAGACCTTAGCATCAAGGTCGAACAAGCGCCACCCTTTTTGACCAAAAGGATACCCTACAAACACACACTTACGACTTTTGCTTGCAAATTTGTCACCAAGGGTTTTTTGATTGTGAGCAAAGCATAGACAACCAAAAATACGAATTGCATCAAACATGGGAGGTTTATTAAAAAGTATTTCAAACGGGGTTTTATTTTGCAAGAGAGGTGTAGGAGTGCGGTTAATAAGATGAGCTGCAGTTAAGACACATTCTCCCCAAAAATAAATAGGCAAATTTGCTTGAAACCTCAAAGCTCTTGCAACACTCAGAATATGTTTATGTTTTATCTCAACCCTCCCATTCTGTTGTGGAGTTCCCACACATGAAGATCGAAATAATATACCCGTGGCAGTAAAATAATCAAACAAACAATTAAATTCAGTGCCGTTATCACTTTGAACAATTTTAATTGTTTGTGAAAACTGTCTATCAACCATAGCCACAAAAGTCATAAAGGTACGAAACACTTCCATTTTATCAAACAATAAATAAATCCAAACAGCCCTGGAATAATCATCAACAATGGTCAAAAAATAACGAGCCTTGCAAGACGAAACATGTCTGTAAGGACCCCACAAATCACAATGAATTTTCTCAAAAATTCTAGAACTATTGTTTGCACTTAAAGGAAACTTGTCTCTATGATGCTTAGCACGATAACACACTTCACATCCTTTATTCAAACTACTTTTATGACTACTAACATGAGGAAGCAACTTAACTACTCTCTTGGAAGGATGCCCCATACGCTTATGCCATAATTCCAGATTTGAAGAAGCTTCAATTGCAGAGACTGAAGGTACCCCTGCCGTGTTGCTAAAATAGAAAAGTCCATCTCTCCTAATTCCCATTCCAATCAGCTTCTTCATGGGGTCCTGTATTGCACACATATAAGAATTAAATTGGACAATAGTTTGTAAATTATCGTTGAGTTGAGAAACAGAAAGTAAATTGCAACTTAAAGTAGGCACATATAGGACATTAGAAAGAGTGATGAAATCAGACAAGCGCACTGAACCCTGTAATGTGGCATGTACGGTTTCACCATTGGGCAAGCCAACTGGACAGCTTATAAATTTTGTATTAAATAACCAAGATTTTTCACCGGTGACATGATGAGTAGCACCAGTGTCAATAATCCAAGAGGTAGTATCAAACTTACCATTCAAACGATTATCGGGAAACGTAGAATTACCAAATAATCCTGTGATCGCCTTCCACTGTTCGGCGGTAAACAATTGAGCACTTGAATTATTTGAAACAGTTGGACCCGGGACAGAAGCAGTTGATGTAGTAGCATTTGCACGAGGAGCAGTTGAACCCTTGCTGGTTCTAGTAGAAGGCGAGACCCCAGCTCTTTCTCGTGGAGTATACCCCTCCGGGAAGCCTTTTAACTCATAACACGCACTCTGAATATGACCCCTCTTCTTGCAATGTTCACAAGTTTTATCACTCCAACAGTGAGAGGTAATATGACCACGCTTGTGACACTTATCACACACTGGAACAGCAGTAGAAGATGCAGCACGATCTTTATCATACACGCTTGTGCCACGACCTTTACCAGAAGATGCAGCACGAACAGCAAAACCAACAGCAGTAGAAGGGTATGGCGATGCTTCTTCTTCGTTCCCTTGAGCAATCCCACGGACCCTCTCCTCTTGGACAGCAACTTGAAACGCCCGATTGAGGGTGGGTAGGGGATCTTGGGATAACAAATTAGATCGAAGAGAAGCATAATACTCCGAATATAAACCAAGCAAAAATTTTTGGAAACGATGTGCATCTCGCCTAGCAGCATGTTGTTTCCCAACATCACAAGTACAATTATTACAAGCACAACTAATCAATGGCTCATGTTTATCTAATTCATCCCACAAAACAGACAATTTTCCAAAATAAACCGCAACAGGCATAGTTTTAGATTGTTCACAACGATTTATTGCAGATTTAAGTTGGTGAATGCCAGGTCCATTAACAATACAAAAACGCTCATTTAAATCATCCCACAACTTTTTAGCATCTTCATAATTAGATAGCATTGATTTTACCTCAGAATCAATGGTGTTCATGAGCCACGAAACCAGCATACAGTGGACCGTCATCCAATCATCTTTCGTACATGGTGGTTCGAAGGTTGTAATAGTCCCGTCCAAAAAACCAAATTTTCTGCGAGAACGCAAAGCAATACGAATGGCATGAGACCATTCATTGAAATCATGAAACTTTAGGCGAATATTTGTGATAAAATCCCCCGGCCAATCATGTGGTTCGAGGTAGAACGGAGAAGAAGATTGAATTTTGGATGAAGAAGATTCGCCCACCATAATTGTACAGCACTACACGAATTGTTTAAAAATTTTTTTTTTTTTTTTTAGGTTGAAGGCTCCGATACCATGAAGAATTCAATTAAGCATACAAAACTCACGCCTGCATTGATTGTCAATTACACAGTATATGTATTGTACATGGAAAATCCTAGAATATGATAAACTAGGCAATAAGATAAATTAGGATACCAACTTCCTAAATTATCACAATCAAATATGTACAAGATAATTACCAAAATACTATTTACCCAAAAATATCCCAATAAATTTACTTACAGTTAATAATACCTATAACTTATAACTAATAATTCATTTGTCGATTCCAAATAAAATCACACTCCTAATTGAATATTCTATTAATAATCATTAAATTAATATTTTTTCACGAGTGGCTACTAAAGCCTTATTCTTCTTGAAATAAATTCATAGAAATCAATATTATCTAACTTTAATCAACAAAACTTATTCTTTTGCTAAAATAATTATTTTATTTATAACTCCAATTTAAATTTTTTAACTTTCACCGAAATCAATTTTTCAAGTAAACTTTATAATTCTCATAAAATTTCTTTTTTTTTAGTTGTAAGTCAACAGAAGTTTTATAATTTTCTCAAAAATCAATATTTTAAGTAAACTTTACAATTTTCACAAAATTCAATATTCTTAGTTGAAAATTTTTTGCAACTGCACTAGACTTAATGTTTTCAAGTAACATTGGAATTTTCACACGCTTTAATAGTTTTAGTTGTAAATTTTATAAATTCAAGAAAATTAATATTTTCAAGTAAACCTTATAATGTTCATAAATTTCAATATCTTTGGTCGTAAATCAAGTAAAATTTTATAATTTTACAAAAATTTATATTTTCAAATCAACTTTATAATTTTTTAACAACTTCAATATTTAATGCTTATAAAAAATCATTCACCATTATATTTTTATTTTTATTTTTCTTTTATTCATTTTTTATAGCCTACTTTTAGAATATTTTTCACCTATAAACAACTATATTTAATTCATCATAATAAATCCTAAATTTAAATAATAACATAATCCATTAAAAATTAGAAACTTATACACTATAATTTAAAAATTTAGTATAGCTTTGAGGACCCTAAAATAGCAACATTTTTAATATAATCTTACTTAATATAACATGTTCATACACACAACTTAGAAAATATTATTAAACTAACAATAACATACAAAGAAAAATTCTAGCATGAAAATACTTAATATATACCTAATGTAACACATAAAAAATATACTATAGTATTAATTTATGCTTAACATTTCTAGAATAAAATTTTTAACCCAAATTCCTAAACAAGTTTATCTTAAAATATTATGAACATAAACATAATTAATATAACATAATTATAATTTCATCAACTACAATCCTTAACTAAACATGTTATAAAGTAACTTTAACGCAAATTCCACATAAAGAGTACTAATTAGGAAAATGGATAGTGTGATCTTTCAAGCTCCAATGCTCCAAGCCCAATACTTCAAAATGATAATCTTTAAGTACCCAAAATTATACCTATTGTTTCTTCTTTTTGATTTTCTTCAACTAATTAATTTTAGAAAATTAGTATATGATATTACTCTCTTCATTCTCATATGTTCTTCTCAATTAGAATTTATGAATTTTAGTGTTAAACTTTAACTACAATTTCTCATTGATTTATAAGAAAAAATATATTCATGTAGAATCTTGTTAGATTCTTTTCATTATACTTTCTAAATATCAACTTTTTAGAATTTTTAAAAAAACTTACAATTAAATTATTTGATTTTAGATTTTATATTGGGATCTATGAAAAAAGTGAATGGGAAGAATATTTGAAAATAGAGGAAATATGAGTGAATTTAGGAGAAAATGAGGGAAAATTATTGGGTTTATTTTACACCAATTTAACGGCTAACAAGAGGAAAATAGGTTGATTTTTTCTTCTCCCTTTTGCAAGATTGACCAAGTATTTAAATAGGCTAATTTAAGGTATGGTTGTTCAAATATTTTGAAAAAAAAAAAATCAAGCAAATATGGCCTAATTTACTAGGGGTAATCGGCTAAGATAATGGTTGGTATGGCTTTGGGATTTTTTTATATCCAATTTGGTTTACTAGCATAAGTGAATAAGATTAAAATATTGGATTGGTTTTGACTTATTAGGATTTGTTAAGGTATAAAAACAAGCTTAAAAATGCAATTAAATTTAGTATTTTAATTATACTAGTTTTAAAATAGTTTAAGTGAACGAAAGTGTTAAAGTCGTTAAAATGATTGTTAACGAAATTAATAAAGAATTAAGTATCTAAAACGAAAACTTTCAGTAAATTGTAAGTTGATTAATTGATTATGAAATTTTCGTAGTATATAAATTAGTAATTAAAACATTTGGGCTCAAAAAGTATATTTTAGAAATTTAAAATTTTGAGTTCAAAATTATTTGAAGAGATCGGACACGTATTAAAATTTTAAGGAATTATCGAATCGAAAATAAGAATTAAATTTTGAGGAAATAAAATTATGATGACTAAATTAAATTGGAGTTAAGAATTATGAATTAAGAATTTATCCGGAAAAATCGGATGATTAATGGGAAATTTCGAGTCTGTTACAACTCTTCCCCCTCTTATGATAGTTTCGTCCCGAAACTAGAACTTACCGAAAAGATTAAGGTATCGCTCCTTCATGTCTGGCTCCTTTTCCCAAGAAGCTTCCTCCACTCCATGATTTGACCACAGAAATTTGACTAACGAAATCCGTGAATTCCTCAATTCTTTGATTAGCCACGCACGGGTAAATGCATATGACAAAAGAATATGATTAACCACGGCTAAATGCATATAGAAGAAGAATATGATTAGTTACGGGTAAATGCATCTGGTAGAAGAATATGATTCGCCACAGGTAAATGCATGTGGAACAAGAATATGATTAACCATGGGTTACGTCTGTGGTAAAAGAATATAATTTAGCAAAAGAATAAGTTTTGTTAATTTTAAGTAAGGTAATATTGGTTTCTAAGAATTTATTTCAAGAAAAATAAGACTTTAGTAGCCACTCATTAAAAATATTAATTTAATGACTATTAATGGAATATTCAATTATGAGAGTGATTAATTTGGCATCGATAAATGAATTATTAATTATAAGTTATAGGTAATATTAATGTGTAAATGCTAAGCTAAAAATTTATAAGGGTTTAAAGGTAAACTAATATGATTATATTTGTTGGCCTCTTAAGTTTTGATGATGACTTCACTTTTAAATAAACAAACATGTTTTAGAGATTGTTTTGTAGGTGAATATCCGATTTTGTTAAAATCATTGATGGAGCCTATGACTTGGTTCGTGGAAGTTGTACGTGTCTTAGAATATCCAAGAAGTTAGATAAATGCTTAGGGCGTTAAAAGTAGACAGGCGGTCTACTGTTCCCAACGTTGACAATCTGACAGAAGTTGTAGATGGAGACAGTACACCGTTCCCACGTCGCAGGTCTGAAGAAAACATCGACTGGAAAATTGCAAATAAATTATTTTCTGTTTTTAAGTTGAAGTAACGGTTAAGAGTTAAATTAATTGCTTAATTAATTAATAAATTGGTTGGCAAAACTATTTTTAGGTTATCTAAAAATAGCCTAAGATTTATTCTTCTTGAGAAAAGATCTCCTTTTAATTAGGATTTTTTGTTTTAACTCCTATGTTATTTTTAGCTTGAAGGAACCATTTTCCACTTTTAGCAAATGGTAGCTGGAGTCTATTTTTGGCATTCCACTACCTTTCTTGTGAGAACGTGTAAGTTAGTGGTAGGTATGCCTAAGGTAACTTCCGGCTGTTCCCACTATAAATAGGAGGAACTATGCTCAAACCGAATAAGTATCCGAGAGTGTCCAAAAAGAGAGATCTATTAAGAAAAATATTTTCAGCTATCTAATGCCAATTAATTTATTATATTTTTCTTAAAGCAATTATTTAATTTTTATCCTCTTGAGAATTTGGCCTTGTAAGGGTATTTGTGTGTTTTGTTGTAACTAGACTTAAGGGAAGTCTAGGAGAATAGAGAAGCTTCAAGAGAGAAGCGTGAGAAGAGAAAGAAAAGGAGAAAGAGAAGAGAAAGAGAAATAGGCCTAGAATGGAGAAGCTTCAAGTGAAGCAAATTGTTTTATTTGATTGTAATTAATTGCCTAAAACAGTGAGAATTTGAAATCCCGTGGGTTCGTGGTTTTTCCTTCTTATTAGGCCAAGAAGGTTTCCACGTAAAATCTTTGTCTCCTTTTATCTTTTTCATTTTAAGTTTAAGTTTTATTTTATTGTGATAATTCCGCAAAATTACAGGCAAAAATCTTAAACTTAATACACAACAATTCACCCCCCCTCCCCCCTCTTGTTGCATTTAATCATCTATTTGCATTTCTACAATTGGTATCAGAGCCTTGTTCCTCACTTAATCAGGAAACCCTGAGAGCAGTATCCTGTTCCCTGGCAAGATGTTGAAGATGAACGAACGCATGGAAGAAGGGTACTCCACGCAACGACCACCCATGTTCGATGGGAAATTCTATACTTACTGGAAAAATAGGATGGAAATCTTCATAAAGGCCGAAAATTACCAAGTTTAGAGAGTAATTGAAATAGGAGATTTTGAGGTAACGACCATAAACTCCAATAATGAATCAATTTCAAAACCAATCACTGAATACTAAAAAGAAGACTTCCAAAAGATGGAGATAAACGCTCTTGCTATCAAACTACTTCACTATGGTCTCGGGCCAAATGAACATAATCGTATTATGGGTTGTAAAACTGCAAAGAAGATTTGGGACCTGCTGGAATTACCCATGAAGGCACTAGTGAAGTGAAGCGCTCCAAGATTGACCTACTGATGTCCAGATATGAAAGATTCGTAATGGAACCTAGAGAAAACATCCAAGAGATGTTCCCTAGGTTCACGAATATAACCAACGAACTTGTGTCACTTGGTAAGATCATTCCCGTTGATGAACAAGTCAGGAAAGTACTTAGCAGTCTTCCTCAAGACGAACACTTGAGAGCTAAGGTCACAGCCATCTAGGAATCAAAAGATTTCATCAAGTTTAATTTGGAAGAGCTGGCTGGTTCTCTCATGACTCACGAGTTGCATTTGGGAATAGCTAACAGTACCCGAAATAAAGGCTTGGCTCTAGCAGCAAATGATCATGAAGAATCAGAAACTGATGAAGAGGAGACTGCTATGTTGGCAAGAAAATTCAAAAAGTTCTTTAGAAATAGCAGATATGGAAATCAAAGACATAACAAAGAAAGAAAAGAAAGAGGAACTGCTAACTCGAAGACAAATTTTGAATGCCACAAATGTGGAAACACTGACCACTTCATCAAGGATTGCCCTCAATGGAAGAATGACAAGGGCAAGGGAAAGGCAAGAGAAGCTAGAAGACTACCCAAGAAAGGAAATTTCAAAACAGACTTTCGTAAAGCTATGATCGCAGCATGGGGTGATACCGAAAGTGAAGCTGAAACAGAAGCTCCAGCAGAAGAAGAAACGGCAAATCTGTGTCTCATGGCATTTCATCACAGCAAGGATGAAGATTCTAAGGAAAAAGAGGTAATGTCTTCTAACTCATTTCCTAAATACCTATTTAAATTCAGCAAGAATAAATTAATTAAGTTGCTCTTGGAGATACAAGAGAAATTAGATGAACAGAATACTAAGAATCTCCAAATTAAGGAAGACCTTAACTCAAGTAAAGATCATGTTTCCTACCTAAATTCATTTAGAATCGATGTGCAAAGTAGATTTTTTAATTTGCTAGATCAGAATATAATGTTGAGAGAGACATTAGAAAAAATGAAGCAGGTATTCATTATTCTTAATATTGAAATAAATCAATACAAATTACTAGGACTAAGAAGGGACGTTAATGAAATATCCACTCATGCGTTTAGCACAGAATTTCAAGAGATGAAATTAAAATTAGAATCCTGTGAACAAGAGAATAAATATCTGAAAGATAAAAAGAACTTAAAAGGCAAAGGGAAAATCAATGAAGTTCCCAAATGGATTCTAGATGCTAAAACAAAGAGTAAAGAAGGCCTAGGTTATGTTAAGAATAATAGGAAGAAAAAGGTCTATGTAGATCTCCCCAGTAGTAAAATCTGTTCCTTTTGTGGCAAAACTGGACACTTGAGAAATCAATGTGTAAAAAGGGAACAGCATAACAAAGCAAATAAAAATTATGTCGAACGCATATGGATTAAGAAATGTGACTCATGTATTATCGACAGGGAACCCAAGGATGACTGGGTTCCTGAACCTAACCATTAATTTGCTTTGCAGGTTCAAGTGAGGGGGAACAACTCATGGTATCTCGACAGTGGGTGTTCCAAGTACATGACGGGTGACAAATCTAGATTTCTCTCAGTTGAAGCCTATGATGGGGGAACAGTAACCTTCGGTGACAATATGAAGGGTGAGATAATCGCCAAAGGAAAAGTTGGAAAGTCGAGTTCCCATGCCATTGACAATGTATTTTTAGTCGAGAATTTAAAACACAATCTTCTAAGTATTTCTCAATTTTGTGATAAAAGTAACTCTGTTAAGTTTACTTCGGAACGATGCATAATTTCCAGGAACGACACAGGAGATACTGTGCTCGAGGGAATCAGGAAAGGGAACACTTATGCTGTGGACCTGGACAATGTTCCCAAAACCAGTCTAACACGTTTAAGCGTTATAGAAGAAGACCCACTACTTTAGCATAAGCGTCTAGGTCATGCTAGTTATATATTGATTAATACATTAAGATCAAAAGACCTAGTTAGAGGACTACCAGCTATAAAATTTCTTAAGGAAGAAATTTGCGATCCTTGTGCCAAAGGAAAACAAGTGAGGTCATCTTTTAAATCAAAGAATATGGTGACTACTTCTAGACCGCTAAAATTAATTCATATGGATCTATGTGGACCTATGAGAATACAGAGCCGTAGCGGCAAAAAATATGTATTTGTCATTGTTGATGATTATAGTAGATTCACGTGGACTTTGTTTTTAGTAAGCAAAGATGAAGCTTTTGATGAGTTTGTTTCCTTCGCAAACAAAATACAAAAATCTACCAATAATCAAATAATCCACATAAGGTCTGATCATGGAAAAGAATTTGAAAATTCAAATTACAATGTATTGCAAAGAACATGGAATTAATTACAATTTTTCAGCACCTAGAACACCACAACAAAATAGAGTGGTAGAAAGGAAAAATAGAACTTTAGAAGAAATGGCCAGAACCATGTTGATTGCTAGCGGTCTACCTAGAAATTTTTGGGCTGAGGCTGTTAATACTGCTTGTTATATTATGAATCGTGTGTTAATAAGACCAATCTCTTCAAAAACACCCTATGAATTACTCAAAGGTGTTAAACCAAACATATCCTATTTTCGTATATTTGGATGCAAATGTTTTGTTCATGTTAATGGAAAACGAAGTATAGGCAAGTTTGATGAAAGAAGCGATGAAGCAGTATTTCTTGGCTACTCATCACATAGTAAAGCTTACAGGGTATACAATAAAAGAACAATGAGTGTAGAAGAGTCAGTTCATATCATTTTTGATGAAACTAACTTTTCAACAAGTGGATAGGATATCAACCATGTTAAAATAAGTCTTGCTCATCTAGAAGACGATGATGAAGAAACGAAAATGCTAGATGAAGGAACAGCAGGCGAACAACTGATCCCAGAAGAGGCCGAAAGGAACGATCATAATCAGGAACAAACAGTACTTCAGGAACAGCAGAGTGTCTCCAATCCAGCTGTTCCCACAGACGAGCAAGCAGATCCAGAAGTTGAACAGAACAATAATCAAGCAGATGAAACAGAACATGCTTCTGTTCCTACAAGAGAAGTTGTGCCTAAGCCTTGGAAATATCAAAGTTACCACCCTCTTGATTTGATTATTAGTGATATGAATAAGGGAATGCAAACCAGATCCCAAATTAGAAACTTTTGTGCACACTTTGCGTTCCTATCATCACTTGAACCTAAAAACCACGAGGAAGCTCTAAATGATTCCGAATGGATAGTAGCCATGCAAGATGAATTGAATGAATTCGAAAGAAACAAAGTATGGCACTTGGAGCCCAAACCAAAACACAAAAAGGTAATTGGTTAAAAATGGGTATTTCAGATAAATTAGATGAGCACGGAATAATTGTAAGAAACAAAGCAAGGCTCGTGGTCAAAGGGTACAACCAACAAGAAGGTATTGATTACACCGAGACTTTTGCTCCGATAGCAAGGTTAGAGGCTATTAGAATTTTAATTTATTTTGCTGCATTCATGAACTTTAAATTATATCAAATGGATGTTAAATGTGCTTTTTTAAATGGCTTTCTTGATGAAGAAGTTTTTGTTGAACAACCCCCAGGTTTTGAAAATACCTATTGTCCTGACCACGTCTACAAGCTTGATAAAGCTTTATATGGCTTGAAGCAATCTCCTAGGCAATGGTATTTTTTTTTTAGATTGTCAAAGTTTTTGATTCAAAATAATTTTATTAGAGGAAAAATTGACAAAACCTTATTCTTTAAGAATAAAGGTTATGATATTTTGGTTGTTCAAATTTATGTTGATGATATTATTTTTGGTGCCACTAATGAATTGTTATGTAAAGAATTTGCCAATCTTATGGGCACAGAATTTGAAATGAGCATGATGGGAGAATTAAATTTCTTCCTTGGTTTACAAATTAAACAAACTGAAAATGGTATTTTTATCCATCAACAAAAATACATAAAAGAACTTCTTAAGAAGTATGGACTAAACAACGCTAAGACAAACCACACACCCATGGCTACAAATGTTAGATTAGATGAAGACTTAAATGGGATCAATGTAGATCAAACAATGTATCGAGGCATGATTGGTTCTTTATTATATCTAACAGCTAGTAGACCTGATATTTCCTTTAGTGTTGGTTTATGTGCTAGATTTCAATCTAACCCCAAAGAGTCACATTTTACAGCAGTAAAAAGGATTTTGAGATATTTAAAGGGAACAGATGACTTGTCCCTATTTTACCCTAAAAGTGACGTCTATGATTTGAAAGGTTATAGTGATGCAGATTATGCTGGAGATCTTGTAAACAGAAAAAGTACGTCAGGTATGGTACAATTTCTTGGCTCATGTTTAGTGTCATGGTGTTCAAAGAAACAAAACACCGTTGCATTATCCACTGCTGAAGCTGAATATGTAGCAGCAGCTGCTTGCTGTTCCCAAATGCTTTGGATAAAACAACAGCTAAGAGATTTTGGTATTAAATTTGAATGTGTTCCTATTTATTGTGATAATACCAGTGCCATATGCATATCTAAAGATCCAGTGCATCATTCAAGAGTTAAACATATACATATAAGACATCACTTTCTTAAGGACGATGTAGAAAACAAAAATATAATAGTCAAGCATATTAACACTAATGAACAAGTTGCAGATATCATGACCAAACCGCTTCCGAGGGAAAAATATGAAAAGATGAGATTGGAACTTGGTATGATCAAGCTTCACTAAAGTTGATAGCAAGAATTCTCCATGAAGCATAATGAAATTGAAAAGGTGAAATCAACCACAAAACCTTGATTGAAAATCAATTATTGAAGGGATCAGGTATACAGTTAATAAAGTACGTACTATGAATGTTTTCCTGATTGCATATTTTGAATTGATCAGACCAAAGCAGCATGTGTTCATTATTTACTTTAGATAATATGATATTATCATTTTTCAAGTTTCATTTTTTTATATTTTTTAATATATGGTCAACTCAAATTATTTAAAAAATGGGAATTGGTTTATTTGGATTCGTCCCAACTCTTCATCAACTACTGCATTTCAATTGAAATGATTAAATGCATTAAAGTTTTGAACCTTTAGATAACCGTCCTTTCACCCATTTATTAACTCCCTTCCTCACGTCACACCTCTTACACTTTCTCATTTCTCTCAAGCAACTGTCACTCATCATCTTCCTTCTCTCAAAGCATTTCAAAATCAAAATGAGAACCCCTAAATCTTCAAACTCTAGCAAGAAAATCCCAAAATCCCGTAAAATTTCTCAACCACAACCTCTCAATGTGGTTTATCCTCCACCTCTACTTGATTCTGCACCATCCTCATCTACTGAAACTCAAAATGAAACCCCAATACCCTCCTCTATGCATTCCAGAAACAAACGCCACATCACCACACCAAAAGGTGGTTCATCATCCAGAACAGCCAAACGTTCGAAGCTTGCTGATCCCAATAGTGCCGAAGAGATTTCCAAGGAAATGTCTGTAGGATTTGGTTTAGACAAGTACTGGTATGATTCTACTCCCTTCCCACAACTTCACGCCATATTGGAAAATCAAAATTGGGAAATATTAATGTCTGATTTCTGTTGCAACCTTATATTCCCGAACCTAATGCGTGAATTTATTTCAAATTTTTCTATTGATAATGGAGTATGTTCCAGCACTGTTAGGGCAATAAAAATAGAATTTAACAGTTTGATGTTGGGGGAATGGTTCAATGTTCCTGCTGTTGGTTTTGATACATATTATGTTGGCTCGAAGATAGTATTCTCTGGCATTAATGAACGAACTATTCTGAAATTCTTAGGGATTGAGCAAAAGAAAGGGAAGATTAGTCATAACGTTTTGTCTCCTCTTCATAAATTATTGTATAACATTGCACGCAGATTCATCTTACCACGAAACTCCAAACGTAGTGAAGTGAGTTTGCGTGATGCCACTTTAATTTATTGCATGGCGAATCATATTAAAATAAAATTTCCTTCGTTGCTGATATCTCATTTGTCGGATTGCATTAAAAAGAAGAGCTTTGTTGGATATGGAGGGTTGTTGACATGGATTTTCAATAAATTTAGTGTACCTCTAGATGGTTTGCAGTTCCCTATGGGTCCTAACATGAAAATAGGTGCCAAAAGCTTACACAACTTGCACCTAAAATTGAATGATGAAGGTATTTTGATGCATGATTTGGAGAAGGTTGTTGAAGTTGTATCAGAAGAGGAAAGGGTTGAGGAAGAAAAGGAAAAATCAAGTAAGGAGGATAAGGAGCAGGAGCCTGTTCCCGTTGCAAACACTGAAAAAGCAGGAAAATGGGAACAGGGAGAAGCAGCAAGTAAGGGGGAAACAGAAGAACAATAGGAAGCCTTGAAAGATAATGATAATCACAATCTCTGCAGTGACTCTAGTGATGAGGAGATTGTGATAGCACTAAGGAAGAAGGCTGATTTAATTCGGAGGAAAAGTAGGAGATTAGCTTCTAAGCGTAAGGCTGCTATGGTTGATGACATCACATCTGACACCATTCTTGAGCCTACAACAAATGCACCTCCTTCTCCCAAGCCAGCCACTCCACCACCACATCAAGTTCCATCACCACCACAATCACCTATCCAGTTTACACCACCACCATTTCAATCACACACTTCACAAGGTACTGGTTGTGCTAATTTTGATTCTGTTCCTGCAGCTTCTTCAGATCCCATACTATCTAAGCTCCAAGATCTCCAGTCTCAATTTATTGCTTTTCAAGATGAAACTCGCGTCTCACTTGCCTCAATTGCTGATCAGCTCATCCAGATGGAAAACCGTCTTGGTGCAAAGTTGGACACAGTTGAAGTGCAGACCGAGTTTATAGATGAAGATGAGGCTGCTCCTTGATTCCTCTTCCTACGTTATTAATGATTTGTAGGCCCTAATATCTATCAAACAATTTTACTTTTGTTTTTGTACCATCTGGGGTACAAAATTGTATTTCTTTTGTTGAACAGCTTCTACAATTTCTTTCTTTTATCTTGGTATGTGATACTAATCATGTGCATATTTGAACTGCTTTTTATGGTGCTTGCTTTCATTTACTGTGTCTTATTTTCCTCAATGACAAATCTATATGGTTTGTGCTGTGGTTTGATTCTCCCAATTCTTTTTGATTGATGACAAAAGGGGGAAGATATGCACAAACTTAAGAGAAGCTGTGAATACACAGTCTCCATATCTTGATTGATTTGTATTGCTCCAATAGTGGAAGTTAATATGCATAATTGTGATTATGAAGATTGTTATTATGATCTGATTGCCAGCTTAAAATCATCTGTGTTGTTAAGTTTATGAATACTTTGATTAAGTGTTGTTCTGAATTTGTTTTCTTCAAAGCTGTTACTTTTTATAATACTTAGGGATTTGTTTTAATTTAACTATTTTTGAAAATTATTTGAAAACATATTTGATATTTTTATAGAGTAAATTGTTTTATGCATGCTTGGTAAATTATATTGTAACGGGTTGATTTGCTAAGTTATTTAGAGTTGCTTTAATCTCTAGTATGCTCTAAAAATTTTGTTTTACTCTAGTTTACTTAAGTTTGTTTATAAAGTTTGTCTTCATCAAAAAGGGGGAATTTTTTGGCCTCTTAAGTTTTGATGATGACTTCACTTTTAAATAAACAAACATGTTTTAGAGATTGTTTTGTAGGTGAATATCCGATTTTGTTAAAATCGTTGATGGAGCCTATGACTTGGTTCGTGGAAGTTGTACGTGTCTTAGAATATCCAAGAAGTTAGATAAATGCTTAGGACGTTAAAAGTAGACAGGCGATCTACTGTTCCCAACGTTGACAATCTGACAGAAGTTGTAGATGAAGACAGTACACCGTTCCCACGTCGCAGGTCTAAAGAAAACATCGGCTGAAAAATTGCAAATAAATTATTTTCTGTTTTTAAGTTGATGTAACGATTAAGAGTTAAATTAATTGCTTAATTAATTAATAAATTGGTTGGCAAAACTATTTTTATGTTATCTAAAAGTAGCCTAAGATTTATTCTTCTTGAGAAAAGATCTCCTTTTAATTAGGATTTTTTGTTTTAACTCCTATGCTATTTTTAGCTTGAAAGAACCGTTTTCCACTTTTAGCAAATGGTAACCGGAGTCTATTTTTGGCATTCCACTACCTTTCTTGTGAGAACGTGTAAGTTAGTGGTAGGTATGCCTAAGGTAACTGCCGGCTATTCCCACTATAAATAGGAGGAACTATGCTCAAACCGAAAAAGTATTTGAGAGTGTCCAAAAAGAGAGATCTATTAAGAAAAATATTTTCAGCTATCTAATGCCAATTAATTTATTATATTTTTCTTAAAGCAATTATTTAATTTTTATCCTCTTGAGAATTTGGCCTTGTAAGGGTATTTGTGTGTTTTGTTGTAACTAGACTTAAGGGAAGTCTAGGGGAATAGAGAAGCTTCAAGAGAGAAGCGTGAGAAGAGAAAGAAAAGGAGAAAGAGTAGAGAAAGACAAATAGGCCTAGAATAGAGAAGCTTCAACTGAAGCAAATTGTTTTATGTGATTGTAATTGATTTCCTAAATCATAGTGAGAATTTGAAATCCCGGTCGTGGCTTTTCCTTCTTATTAGGCCAAGAAGGTTTCCACGTAAAATCTTTGTCTCCTTTTATCTTTTTCATTTTAAGTTTAAGTTTTATTTTATTGTGATAATTTCGCAAAATTACAGGCAAAAATCTCAAACTTAATACACAACAATTCACCCCCCATCTTGTTGCATTCGATCATCTATTTGCATTTCTACAATATTATATAAAGGAAAATTGTCACCTAAGATGGTCAAAGTCAAAGTGCTTGTAGCGATAAAAATGTAACGTACTGTTTGAATTATATGAGTATAGTTGGAATGACCCTGATAGTAAGGTAATGTCGAACTATGAACCGTCATGTAAAATATCGGCGCCCATATTAGCTAGCACGTATAAATGCGGTGTTAGACATGGGTTACATACCTTTCCTGTAGAAGCTTGAGCATAAACATCGGCGAGGTGACGACTCCCACCACAGTTACAGTTAGATATAGGGCTTCGGCCTTAAATGCAGACCCTTACATATATCAGGTGTCATATTGTTGTGCTTGTTGATGAGTGATAAGCTTGATTAGTGTTGATGTAATGATGCATGGTACGGTTATAAGTATTAACCTAAGAACTTACTTTTGTATTAAGATTACCGAATGGTATAAGTGGTAGTAATGTACTGTTGCAAAAGTTGAAAATGGTATCTTAATGACATAAAAGTATGGAAAAGTAAAAGAGTATAGTAAAAGTATACAATGGTGTCAATTAGTTATAAGTTCGTACTTTAACTATTATTTTGTAAATATAGTGTACAATTTCTGTATTTTGAGCTGGGAGGGAGTTATGCTCGACGTTAAACACTGACTGGTTCAATCGACTGTCATCCGTATTATGGATGGTAGCATTTTGCAGGAATTAGTTTTATGTTCCGATATAGGCTGCAGCAACAAATTATTTATGCTATCAAGGACTTAGCTGTAGTTTTTTATTTACTTGACTTTTGATGATCTTGACGTATTTAGTTTTAGTTATTAAGGATTTTTGGAATAAATGATATGTACTTAACACTTCTTTCCATACAGGGCATCGTTTGGTGCCATATATCTTAATACCGGATTCGAAGTTGTTGTTGTAAGAAAACTCGACCATTGGTAGCTTGTCCTTCCAAGATCCCCCAAAGTCCAAGACAGAACATCTTAAAAGATTCTCTAGGATCTGAATGGTTGTCTCAGTCTTTCCATCAGTTGAAGGATGAAAATTAGTACTCAAACAGAATTTATTCCCAAAAGTCTCCTGCAACTTTTCCCAAAACCTTGATAAAAACTTCGGTTCCCTATACGAAACAATAGTCCTTGGAACACCATGAACACGGACAATTTTTTTGACATAGGCATCTGCTAATTGCTTGGCACCCTACGTGTTCTTTATCGGTATAAACCTAGCCACCTTGGTCAACCTATCAATTATGACCTAAATGACATCATTCCCTCGTTGAGTCCTAAGGAGTCCTACCACAAAATCCATAGAGATCGAGTCCTACTTCCAATAGGGGACAGGCAAGGGTTGAAGCAATCCGAACTCTTTTGCCTTTCGAAATTTACTCTCTGGTATACTAGACACTTAGACACAAATTCAGAGACATTTTTTCTTAGCCCTTTCCTCCAAAATAGCTCTCTAATTTCTTCAATCATTTTATCATGAACAGGATGTAAATGAAACAAGCTCTGACGAGCTTTTTTCATAATCTCTTTCTTCAGCTCGGGTTGATTTGGAACGCTCAACCTACCAATTATCCTTAGCTCTCCTCTCTTCCCTAACTCAAAACCATCAATCTCATTAGCCTCAACTCTATGTATCAATTCCACAACCTCTGGATCCTCAAGTTGTGCCTTAATGATACGATCAAACAAGGTGGGTTGTACAGTCATTGCTTCCAAGGAGTGACCAAGCTCATGCCGGCTACAAATCTCTAGCCCAATGTTCTGAAGCTCACGATATAACTCCTATGGTATTGTCATTATAGCATTTACAGTCAATCTCGATTTAAGCAATCAAGTTCTCAAAGAATTAAAAAGAATTAAAAATATATACATTTTGACACTAATATTAAAAAAATATACATTTTGACACTAATATTAAAAAAATATATACATTTTGACACTAATATTAATTGAAGTGTACTTATCCATTCCATTTTACTACATAAACACTTACATCAATTGAGGGATTGTTGTGAAGTCTGTTCAGCCAAGTCAGTTGATATAGGGGCAGTAGTAAAGCACTTGCATCAGGGGCAATAAAAAATCTTTGATAAGGGTGTTAGTGAACATGATTAGCAAGTCTGGTTTGAAATGGTAAAGCATTGGGGAGCTGTTATAATTAGACAACAACAATAATTAGACAACAGCAGCACAATGCAAAAGCAGCAACATCAAGAACATCAGAAGCCAAACCAGTCAAACCAGCAGCTGCACAGTATCTATCGTGTGTCGACAATAGCAAATTTGCGTTGTCGCTAAAAACAATAATATATACTAATTAGTGTTGTGTGCCAAGTTTTATGCCAAAAAAGTTAGGTGTAATACCCCAAAATTTCCGCCCCCTTAACGAAACCAAAACCGTAAAGGACCGAAGGAAATTCTGGGGTGTTACATATTAGATAAACGTTAAATATTAACTTTAAAAAGGAGAGTGGAAATTTTGGCAGCATCTGCCT
Source organism: Amaranthus tricolor (assembly GCF_026212465.1). Classification (NCBI taxonomy): domain Eukaryota; kingdom Viridiplantae; phylum Streptophyta; class Magnoliopsida; order Caryophyllales; family Amaranthaceae; genus Amaranthus; species Amaranthus tricolor. The sequence goes on from NC_080054.1 coordinate 9,790,613, forward strand.
TAAAACTGTGCGCCTTTGTAGAAAAACAAAAGTTAATTTGGAAACTAATAAAGTAAAGGCACTAACGGCCTCTCAAAGCTATGTCACGGCGGAATGATTCGTCGTCGGCTCCTCGAATCAACATGCCAAGTATGGATCGTGGTTCCAATGTCGACGTTTGCGTTTTAAAAAGACTTAACTCCTTAAAACCATACAGAGTTATAAACTACGCAGCGGAAATACAAATATACGAGGGAGGACGCAAGGCCTCATAACAAAACATATACAACCAAAGTTTACAAAAGATAACAAAAACTACAAAATCGAAAGATAGCGGTATGACACAGGGTATGCTTCGCCCTCATCACTCTCCCCAAATGCAATGCAATGCAAAAGAAGCTCCAGTACCTGCTACACTTGTCTATGATCCCCCTGCTGCTCGACATTAGACCAAAGGCCAATGTGTCATAGCAGGACAATCATAAAAAGTCATCAACAAACAAACATAAACGCAAACACGTACACGTCAGTAACTAGCATCAAATATAATAAGGCCAACTACTAGATAGCATTATATATTAAAACAACATAAGATGATTTCATAAAACGCAAGCATAGATAGTAACCGTTTATCAGCCACTTATACTTCTTAATTTCATTACTTGCTTTCCAACCCGAACCAGTTGTTCTTGGGTAGAATACAGGTCTTCACGCTCCTCTTTTCAAACATAAACTCTTGCAAAACACGCATAGTTCAACTCGACCAAGGCATTAACAGAATACCTAATACATGACCTTATAGAGCTTGTCTATCTTAAGGTAAGTGTAATCATAGTCCGTAATACCCTTGAGGTAACTTAACTTAGGCACACTTCTCACTAGCATAAACTATTCTATCAATAAGTAGATGTTCTATCAAAGAATAAATATTCTATCAAAGAGTAAACGTTCTATCAACGCGTAAGCTTTCTACCAAAGAACGAACCTTCTATCATTAAATAACTTTCGATCAATAAATAAACTTTCTATCACTGAATAGTTTTCTATCAGTGTATCTTTTCTCTACTTCCTGGCATAGTGACACGGCCAAGGGCGTTATCGGCCACCCGGCACCCATGGCAAAGTATGAGCTCATGCCCCCTCCACCGGGTGCTAGTGTTTTTGTGGGCCGTGAAGCGGCTGGTAGCGCCCAGTTGCTCTGCTCACTAGTGGCGCAAGGTGGAGAAGAGAGAAAGAAGGAGAAGGAAGAGAAGGAGAAGGAAGAGAAGGAGAGTGACGGTTCTTACTTGAGTATTTAGGGTTTTCACGGGTTTTATACTCGTTATTACTATTATTATTATTATTATTATTATTATTATTATTATTATTATTATTATTATTATTATTATTATTACGTTTATTTATTTATTTACTTTTATCTCGATTTATTTTCTTGCGAGACCTAACTAAGAGGCTCACCTTTGTGTACTCACACGTATAAATAAAATAATAATTTTGATTCGAACCTCTTTATTTTAGAGGTCGCAATCGTATTTTTAATATAATTATATGTTAATATTTAAATTCGTATATGAAAGGAATTTATTAAAACTACTTCAAAATTAATTTAATATAATTATAAAATACCCAAAAGTCATTAAAATATTAATTAATGACGTCACAAAATCTCGGGGTGTTACATTAGGTTTAACCTAATTTATGCAAGTTAATGGCATAAAAGCTTAAAAAGCCTTAAAAACACAACTTCATACGTAATTCATACATATGCCTATTTTTTCAATTCTAACCATTGAAAAACAACAATATATAATTATTAGTGTTATGTACCAACTTTCATGTCAAACATATAAAGTTTGACCTAGTTTAGGAAGTTAGTGGCATGAAAACTTAAAAAGCCTTAAAAACGCAACTTGGCACTTAATTTCATACATATGCCTATTTTTTTCAATTCTAACAATTTCAAAACAATAATGTATACTAATTAGTGTTGTGTGCCAAGTTTCATGCCAAACAAATTAAGTTTCATCTAGTTTAAGCAAGTTAGTGGCAAAAAAGCTTAAATGGCCTCAAAAAAACAACTTGGCACTTAATTTCATACCAGTGCCTAGTTTTTCAATTATGACCATTTAATAATAATAATATATACGGATTACTATTGTGTGCCGTGTTTCATGTCAAACAAATTAGTTTTGGTCCAGTTTAAACAAGTTAGTAACATAAGAGCAAGGTTATTAGGATCGTGATTCTACTTAGAATCATCGAAGGGGTAGGATCGAAATCGGTAGAATTGGATTGTAGGATCGTGTGATCCTACCAATATGCATTAATATGCTTCGGATTACTGGTTATCAATTATATTTGTTCTCTTTTAAGTTTTAAGGTATATGTAAAAACTTGTTTGACTTCATCTATTAGGTTTTGAAAAAAAATATTTTTAATAATCATTTTTAACCTACAATTCAAGGAAAGCTTGAATTTTATAAAGGTATTGATATAATTATTTTAATATATATTATACGCAACTGAAATCTGTATTATGTGAAAATATTTTACGATTGAATATAGGATCGGATCATTATTTAGATCGTAGGATCGTAGGATCGTGTTATAATCCTACCACCTAAATTCTTGAGCTAAGTAGGATCGCACGATTCTACAACATTAAGATCCTACCTACGATCCGGATCGGTCCCCTATTTTTGGATCATATGATCGTAGAATCGTAAATTAGAATCGGGATTCTAATAATTATGCATAAAAAGCTTAAAAATCATAAAAAACGCAACTTGAGACTTAATTTCATATATGCTTATTTTTTTTCAATTCTAACTATTTCAAAACAATAATATATACTAACTAGTGTTGTATGCCAAGCTTCATGCCAAACATTGAAGGAGCCAAATTATAGATAACGAACAGTACCAGCCAAGTACCATGTTGAGAACTAACGTTACCGAATGGGCTCATTCCATCCATACACAGTCCAAGACTTAAATTACGATCTTCATCATTAAATGTCTTATGCAACCTATTAATTGTCTTCCACTTGGGAGATTAAGTTGGATGTGTGAGCAAGTGACCTTTCTTCACCCTATTTACATGCCACCTAAAATTTGACACATCTTTCTTTATAGAAACAAGCGCTTGAATCTAGGTATTATTAGAAGATACCATATAGTCATACTAATCATAAAATTGAAATGGGGATAGGAAATATGGAAAATGTAAATAAAAAATGAAATTAGAATAATACCAATAAAGTCGCTGCCACCTTGCTGTAGCCGCTTGCCGCGTTGGGGGTAGGGGTTGGTGTGTGGGACATTACAGAGTGAGTGAGAGTACAGAGGGGACTGGTGACGAAGGGTTTTATGGTTGGAAAGGGAATCAATTAGGAGAAGGACAAGGAAAGAAGGGACGAAGGGTTTTAGTTATGGTTTGGGAATAGAATCACTTAGGAGTTAATTACGAAAGTAAGGCAGCAGGGCAATAGTATGGTGGGCTTTTGCTATAGAACCCAATAATGCAGATTAGAAGTAATAAAGAAAACACGTCCTCTAGATCCACTGGTCCGGGTCCAAGCATTTTTTTGTGATCGAAACCCGGATTTGTGGAATTAAAATGAATTCAGATCCGACGGGTCCAATTTTAATGACCAGACCCGAAAAAACAGATACGGATTTACGGATTCGAGCCGTGTCCAATATCCATTGTCATCCCTAGTCAAACCTAGCATAACCAGAAGTGAGATAAATAAAGAGACGAAGCTTTATGTTCTCAATAGTTAGAAGGCATGACTTAATTGAAGCTTCATTTAAGAATTATAGAACACACAACACTTAGTTGCTATCTATATTCTGTAAGTCTAAAAGAGTGGTAAATCTAGTTCTTTATAGTTTTTCTAACTCTCACAATTAATAGGATATAGAGTTCAAGAGAGTTAGATTAGTAATTTTATTTTATGCCTTAAAGTCTTGGAATACTTTTAGAAGTATTCTTTTTTTCTAATTTTGTGAGATTGGGTTTAGAGCTTTTATTAAAGGAATCTTGTAGATTGTTCTTCAAGGGGAAGAGCATAGTGAGAGAAGATAGAGAGATCTTCTTAGTGATCTAGGGTTCATTAATAAAAGACGTTGAATCCAAAGGGTAGAAAAAAAACACTCATAGGAGGGGAGTAGGCTATTAATAACTGAACCTCGTTAACAAATCTCTCATTTCATCTAAGTTTAATTCCGCACTTAAGTTTTAGATTTGTTATTTGACCTAGAATAGTTTCCAAAAAACTGTTTGAAGGGTCTCACAAGCTTTTGAGCTATCAGTTAAAGGAACAATTTTAAACAGGCATGCTCTCTATTCATTCCCCTTTGAGAGTATTCAATATCCTATCAACCTTCAAAAGAGACAACTTTAGAGTAATAAATATTCACATTTCCACTTAACAACCAAAATAATTAGAATCCATTTTCATGAGTCAAACCACTTACCAGACCAATTAATTCATAAAACATTACACCTCATGCACAATAATACATCAACCTTATGAAAAGGGTATTTTATTCCAATATAATTAGTATGTGGACATACTTTTAAAATAAATATAAACTTACCCATGCAGTTTACGATACAAATTACAATCTCGACATACACAACATATAAGACATCTCAAAAGTAAAAGTTAGTTACACATAAGTTATAAAAATCACACCACTTAGTCAATTTATGACTAACTTCCAATAACGAAAATTTTCTTAATAATCCATTAAAAATAAGAAGATTTAACACTAGTTGTTTGGAAGAAAGTAATCAATATTTATGTCATAAATAATCATGCAATTTTTAATGAGTCTTTACTACTCATATTCATGAACATATACACCATAAAAAAATTAAAGAGGCTAATTAAGAATTAACAAACCACCACTTTAAGGTTTGCAACTTACAACTACATACTTAATGTCTAATAAAGATTAAGATGACTAAATAATTAGCAATTTTATTTGGTCATGAAATAATCCTCATTATTAATTAAAAATTAAAACAACTTATAACCCTTACAACATAAAAGTATGATTAAACTCAATTTAATTAACCATAAAAAATTAGCTTTTATAAGCTAGCTGTTATAAACTAATTAACGCACATAATTATCCATCTTTTAATTAGTCATCATAAGAGGTCCCAATAATAGATTTTTTTTATCATCATTACTCTCAAAATAGATGATCAACATATTATCTTCTTAAACGTAATTTTCACATCCATTAATCAATCATAAAATTTGTCATGATAACGGTCATATAATAAAATGTCATTACCCCTCCCGAATTTATGATCTAGTTGAAATCACCTTTAGTACACAAGTTTACTATCAAGATCATCTTTTGACCATTTTTAGAAGACATCAAATGCCTACACAAGGTTACTACAATGAGAACAATAATAACATGTGTACAAAAATAATTTTGTCTAGTCCATCTTATTAGTAAAAGAGTAACTAATACTCAAAATAATGACTACACGTAAACTCACATAACTCTATGACACATAAGTATCACATAAACTTAATCAAAATAAGAGTTATAAGAAATATTCATATATTAACATCATTTTAAAATGACATATTAGAAACCAAAAATAGGCATGAAATAATCAACTTTTTAACATGTACCTTTTAATACACATATGTAATATGATCATAGTATCCAAACCCACTTATTTGGTGACACACATGATCATGAACAATATCAATCACTTGATAAGACACAAAAACATAAATCCATAGCAAATATTCAAAATTTAAATTACAAAATAAGCCATATCCAGTAAATAACATGTAAAAGAAAGCTCATTAAAATAACAAATTACATGTTATGACATTCACCAAGATCAACACCCATAACAAACTATAAGTCAATATGAAACAAACATCAATTACTTGAATAACTTATAAAAAATTTAAGTTTAGGACTTACCTCTTTTGCCAACACTTATAATCATATGAATAAAATTAAGAGCCAATCTCCAATAAAATCAATCTCCAATATAATGTATTACATATCATCCAAATAATTAAATAATGCCCACACAAACATAAATTCCATTAACAACATGAATTAGTTTATTTTTGCGAAAAATTAATTATATGGCCTTGATATTTCCATTTCTTTAATAGTAATTAGAAGACTTTAAAAAGTCATAAGCAAAAATCCTTCGACATTTATAATCATATTATTTTAAGCTCTTAAACATGGTTAATATCAAAAACTAGATTGAAGTAGTCAAAAAGGAATAAAAATAACTTTTTTAAATTGTTGAAATATAGGCCTATTTAAGGTTCTTCTCAAAATTTTCTTTTGGCTACGATCATCAACACATATTAGTAATAAAAATATGCGTAACATTTATATATGAGAAATGTGTTTAGAGTTGTGTTTAGTATGTGTTTAATAAGGAATGTATAGTGTGACACCATCTTGTCGTTGCATTAAGAAACTTATTTCCTGACTATCCAAAGTGTAAATGAAGAGGATGTTTTCATGGTTAACACACCCAACAAAAGCAAAGTATACTCACTGTTTAGAGGTGTGGAGCAAATATAACACTCTTACACAAGAAAATAGAAAAAGAACAGAGAATAATATTGAAATTGTATCTTACCAAATGGATGAAACAACACAATTTATAGACATAATCCAACAATTATATTTCAACAATCATAAAACATAGTAAAAGAACATTAATATATTTATCCAACAAGACTAACGTTGTGATCGAAGGATTTGAAGTCTGTTGTTAGGCAGCGTTATAAGCGCTTCTTGGCATAACAACAATTATCCCCGAAATAATCTCCTTCCATCCAAGTATTCCAAAAGTCTCTATTGCACTTCCCAATTTCATACTGAAAACAACACTTTACCAGCAGCATCAATAGTAGCTTGTGCAGTGGCTTACAGTCATAAATTGTGACTATATCTTTTCAACGATTCTCATTCCAATTGTTGAGCAGATTTCGACTAACGGCATTTTTGGGCCATTTGTACTACTACTTCTTTCTCCAACTATATTGTTACCTTTCCCAAAACCTAAACCGCGATTTATCTCCAATTTAGAAAACTATTAATCTGATTAGAGTTTGTTCGTGCCCATATCACATAAATCTTATTTATTTTTTTTTTTTTTTTGAGATGATATCACATAAATTACTGTTGGAAGTTCTAATTCCTTGAAAAGGTTTTTGTTTTTAATTTTTGGGCAATGGCGAATGACCAAGTGGTAGGTATGTAGCAGTTGGACTTCTTTGAATATTAAATATCATGATTTTCAATTATAATACTCATTCCAATTCACTAATAATGTTTCGTTTACTTTATGAAATTTATTTAATATACTTATTTTATCCTTAATATTTCTAATTATACATAAATAAAAATATGGAAAGTTAATATAAATAATTATTGCATTAAGACGAATCAAACAAAATCCTAACTACTTCATTATGCTTTAACTTATAGATTAATAATAAAATAGAAATTAAATGTAAAATATTCATAATGTCCAAAAAGTAAATAAGACATCACTAATAAATCGGAGAGAGTATTAAACAAACTAGTGAACCACACTCTATAAATAATATACCAATTTATATGGATTTTAAACATCTAGTAGAATTTTTGTCTAAACAAACATGATCTTAATTTTGGCAAGAGCAAAGGTCAAAGCCGTAATTCAAAGTTATAACTAAGCATATAAATAATTGCATTTGATGACAATTAAAAGATTTTTTTTTTTGAGATAATGATGACAATTAAAATATGAGACTACTAATAATAGCATATTAAATAAATGTATGCATTAGAATACATTAAATTAACAATAAAATAGTCTGAAGAAAAACTTACTAGTTAAATTTCAAAACTCATAGTATAAATAAATTTAGTTTAGTAACAGTAAATAGTAATGCACAGATTTTAACAGTAAAACATTATGTTATTGTTTACAACAACAAATATCATTTCCTAAACAGTAAGAATTCTTAGCTTCTGATCCACATCTAGCCATACATGGAGCCAACGAACAGCCTGACATGCGAGAACAAAGTTCACCTACTCTTTTTAGCCCCATATCTTGAGGAAATTGCAATCTCTCAATTCTTAAACTTGCAACATTATTGTCTGCACCCATTTTAAAAGGTTACTAATTATTCATATTTTTAGAATTTTAGGGTTTTAAGGGTTGACATGTAACTTGGATTATATTAATGAATAATGAAAAAGACCTGAACTAAAGCAATTAAAGTTCAAATTAGAATATCTGTCCACATTTGCCTGAGAAGATAAACTCATAATTTTGTCACTTGAGATGCAATACCAAAAAAAAAAAAAAATCAACATGTACCAATAAATAATTGATAAGTCATTATATTAACACAAATACTTAAATGAGATGGGATAATAAATCTATTAATCTAATCCTTTTACATTTAATTTATTAAAATAATCACTTATAATTTTAAATTGATCAATAAAAAAATGAATTAATTATATAGTTCATCTCATAATAAACAGTTACATGTTATACGAGTGTATTATTCAAAAGATTTTCGCTTAAAATTTACCCTTAACTTTACTTTTCGTTTGTTATCTTTTAAGCTTGATTTGAAATAATCCACCTTTAAAACAATAGGGTAAATGTTTAGAAACTACAACTATTATTATTCCATATAAATTTTTAAAATTGTCGAAACTACAACTATTAAAGATCTTAGACGCCTAAAAATAATTATATAACAAAACATTAATTATTAGAAATAATACTCTTTTCATTTTCATATGTTTTTCTCAAATAGAATTTACGAAATTTAGTGTCAAACTTCAACTATAATTTCTCATCGATCTATAAGAAAAAAACATATTCATGTGAAATCTTGTTAGATTTCTTAATTTTTACTTTCTAAATATCAACTTTTTATAATTTTTAAAAGGGATATTTTATATGGTAAGCATCAACTATTGCAAAATACGATGCGAGTGTTAGCAATTCTTAAAATTTTTTCCACAAAATAGTACTCAATTCTTGGAAAATTAATTACAGTAATATTATATATGACGGTAAATGTTTAATTTCTGTTGAGTTTTGATAAAAGTCATAAATGCTCATAATAAATTCCAAATGTAAAGCTCAACTTAACGGAAATTAAACTTAACGGAAATTAAACTTAACGGAAATGTTACCGTAGTTAATTTTCTAAGAGTTGAGTGTCATGTTTTGGAAAAAAAATTGGATTTATTAGGGGCATTTATGACCTTTACCAAAACTTAACGGAAATTAAACGTTTTTACTTCCATTATGTTACAGTAGTTAATTTTCCAATAGTTAAGTGCCATTTTGTGGAAAAAAAATTAAGAATTGCTACCACTCGCCTTTTATCATAGTTGGTGATTACCATATAAAATATCCTTTTTTTAAAAACTCACAATTAAAATTATTAGATTTTAAATTTTGCATTGGAATCTACGAAAAAAGTAAATAAGAACAACATTTGAAAATAGAGAGTATGTAATTGGCACATGATTCAAAATAATTGTACATAATTGAGGGAAAATTCATAATGACATATTAGTTATTCTTGATTCATCATCATCATCCTACTCAGTTTATCCTGCTCATAGAATGAGGACAGGGTCTAGAGGGAAAGACGGCGACAACTCATACCTATAAAGAAGAGCGCGGCCAAAAGAGTCACCCGACTCAAGGAAGATAAATATTAGTAATTCTTGATTAATGGCTTTAAATAATGACATGTCATATACAAGTTCAAAAAAACGTGCACATCATAAATAGTAATTATACTGATACTTTAATTCTTACCACAAAGCAAAATAGCTAGTAGAACCAAAATCAGAGGCAAAATTAACTTTCCCGCCATTTATCAATAACTTAAAATCCTTTGATAAATTGTTTTTGGTTATCTTTCAAAAAAAAAAAAGATAAATTGTTTTGGTTACAAATAAATCAGAATAAATTGTAGTGTACTTCTAACTCTTATAGTTGTTCATTTTTATTTGCTTGTAATAATTTTTATTATTTCTCTTGATAACAATCAAAATCACACGTGATTTTACAATATCTTCTTGATATCTAATTTGATCTTCTAATATTTATCTTTTTTCAATTAAGCAAAAATATTATTTTAATTATAAAAATTATTCATCATTATTACTATCTAGTCAAGAATCATTTAATCATTTAATAAAAAATATTCCTACCTACCTAATAAGTTGCTTGTGAACTTACCATATGTTGATGATATGAAATGTGAAGATCTTGTTGATTTTGTAATATTAATCTTCCTGGATATATTCAATCACAAATTAACTAATAAAATAGAAAAAGTTAATATTAATAATTCAATCTTTTACTCATCTACTGTGAATAATTATCCCACT
>NC_080054.1:9808133-9810633 GCF_026212465.1 Amaranthus tricolor
ATTATTTATTTATTTCTTAATTCTATATTTCTATTATTACTTCAATATTATCAATCATGTCTTCATTTTTGAAAAAAGCCTCAAAAAAAGTTACTAAAGTGGCAAAATCATTGGGAGGTTCCAGTTCGTCCAAAAGAAAGGCCACTTCTACTCCGTCGGTATCAACAACACCTTCCATTAGTAATTATAATTATGAACATAATTATGCGGAAGGGTACGACCCAGAATTACATAATTATGCAGAAGAAGTGGAAAGAGAAATACAAATTGATGAAGAAGAACAACAAGAAGAGGAACCAACGACCCCTATTGGGATACATATATCTCGACAGTCATCAACAAGATCACATGAAGAACAACAACAACAAAGACAAGCTCGTGGTAAACGAGTCAATTTCCAAACTATCGGTTAGTTTTATAATTTTATTCTTCAAATTAATTAAATTTTAAATTATTTATTTATTTAATTATAGTTTTATAATTTTAAATTATTTATTTAGATGAAGATGAACCAGTAAGAAAACCTTTTCCGGCAATGCCACCTCCTAGTTGTAGAGTTGTTTTCACATGTGTGGTCGTATTTCACAAAAGAACCAACCGAGAATCCAGATATTTTCTTATGCACTTGTCAAATTTGTGAAAGTCAAGGAGTAAAGCCTTTAGTTGCATACAATTTCGCCAGAGGTAAATACTTTTTAAGTTTTTTATACATACATTATATATTCATATTTTATAAAAATTTATTTATTGTGTTTTGTGAATACGTGTTAGGTGGTGGTACGGGATCTTTTAACAAACATTTGGCAAAGAAGCATGGAATCACAAAAGAAACTCATGCAGCAAGCGGCAGCGGGACCACAAGTGGAAGTGGAAGCCGACAGACACAGTGGGACATTCCCAGCACAGGTATGCCTTTTAGATATAATCGTAATGATATGATTGATGAATTTTCTAGGTATGTAATTTGTGATGAATTTCCTTTTAACCACGGTGAAAGTAGGGCATACGAGCGGTACGCTAGAAAAACTATGCAACCACAATATAGAGCAATCCCTAGGAGCACTCTTAAAAGACGAACAATTAAATTATATGAATCAATGCGCTATGAATTAGTTGAAATGTTTAAATCTTTTAATGGTAGGGTTAGCATAACAACTGACATTTGGTCTGCTCCCCCACATTTAGAATCTTATATGTGTGTAACAGCACATTGGATAGATCAAAATTGGATTATTCAAAAAAGAATAATTGCTTTTGAGACAATGCAGAAAGACATACCGGTGAAAACATAAAATATAGATTAGTAGAGATATGTAGAGACTTATTAGATAAGATATTTTGTTGTTCAACTGATAATGCGCAACCGCGAACATTAAATGTCTAGAACTTTTGTATAACGAACCTGCATTTAGTTTTATCCTTAGGGGTAGCTTATTACACATACGTTGTTGTGCGCATATAGTTAACTTATCTTGCCAAGCTGGCATAAAACAATTAAGCGATTTATTATAACCAATTAGGGATATAGTGAAGTGGCTTAGGATTGGAAAGATAAAGAGACGATACAAACAATTATGTGACCAATATCAACTTAAAAAAGTGTATTGGTCATTGGATACTCCTACACGTTGGGGCTCAACCAACGATTTATTAAGAAAGGCGATTGCTTATCGTCCAGTTATAACACAACTATATAGTGAGTGTACAGATAGTTACATAGCTGATGACACTTGGGAATTAGCTATAGGTGTACATAACATATTAGAAGCGTATGACCACGCGACTAAGATTTTTTCATATGTTTATGAACCGAACGTTCACTTAGTAATAAGTGAGTGTGTTACTATTTTTTATCATCTCCTTAAATATACGCATGATGATACTAACCCATATTTGAAGCCGATTCTTGCAGATATGATGGAAAAATGGAAGGCATATTTTACCGAATTTCCTTATATTTATGGAATCGCAACCATTTTGGACCCATGTTTTAAAACTGAGGTCCTTACTAAAGTAATAGGATTTTACTACCAATCGTTAGATCGCCCGCCTACTGATGTACATAATTATGTAGGAACATGTAAAAAATATTTAGCAGAACTCTATGATTATTACGCTAGTGTGTATAACCCAAAACGCGATACGTCTAGGCGTGCTAGCGTTTCGGCACGTCCCTCTTACTATAACTCGGTAATAGCTAATATAATGAGTCAAGATGATAGTTTTGTAGGATCATCTTCTTCCTCGACCTCATATTTAGAACTAGATAGTTATCTTAAACACCACTTTGAAATAGACCAAGGTAGTTATAATATTTTAGAGTGGTGGAAAGAAAAATCTGTAAAATTTCCCATTTTATCGAGAATTGCAAAGGATATCCTTGCAATTCCCGCGTCAACAATTGCGTCGGAGTCTGCTTTTAGTGCAGGTAGAAGAGTTTTGGACGAAAAGAGATCTCGTCTTGCTCCACAGAGTATTCAAATATGTATTTGCAAGAAAG
>NC_080054.1:9823133-9853133 GCF_026212465.1 Amaranthus tricolor
AATTAAAAATATTCAATGGCATAAACATAATCAAATTGAAAAATGGAAAAAAGTTACCAATAACTCGTGCAGAACAACAATAAGAAAGAAATTCAAAGCTTGAAATATTAATAAAACCCAAATTCTAGAACATAAACAAAGATAATCTTGAAGATAAAAAAAACCCAGAAATTAAAACTTACAAAATTAAGAAGTAAGCATGAAGAAATTAAAGACCTAAATTCTAGAATGCTTTAAGTAAGATTAAAACTTACAAACTTAAAAAACTGTAGTTCTCATGAATATATAACCCCCTGCAAGAATTCCAGTAGCTTTTGCTCTTAAAATCCCTCATCAACCTCTTAATTCTTCAATTAATTTTTGAAACAACTCAATATAATTCATGATTAAATGCATGCAGTTTCAGGCGAGATTGGTCATCTTCGACCCAGTCTCGACCAAGATCAATCAATCTTGATCGAAGTTTAAACTTGACTTTGGCAGTGATTTTTTTTCCTTAGGACTAGTCTCGACTGAGACTAATGTTGATTTTTTCCAGTAACTTTTCATAAAAATCAGTCTCGACAGAAATTAAAGTAATCTCGATCGCAACTTAAGAGCAAACTTTCCAGTGAGTAATATGGCTAATCTCGACCGAGATTAGCTTTAACTTATATCAGAGACTCCAAACAATAATCAAAATGTTTCCAACATATTTGAACCCAGTATTGTCCTAATTATGCACATTTATTTTTTGACGTTCGTTGTACTTCATCGAGGAACAGAGTGATTAAAAGTTGCTTGAATGTATCAAAAAATATCCATAAAGGAACCAAATGGTACAAAATAACATGTGCACCTATTCTATCTTATTTACATCACTTTGTCCTCAAAACTCACTAATTATACTCTAGATAAACCTTATAGAAGACCAATAAGTGTAAAATCCTGCACTTATCATGTAAGTGTAATCAAGAAAACACTTAGATTAATGTTTTTGTTTGTAAGAGAGAAAAATAGAATTGAAGGATAAGAGCCAAATCACAAGACAAATTCTATGATTGGGATTTAGGTTAGAGATAAGAACACATTCAATCTCCCATAAATTAACACTCAAAACAAACTCAAAGTATTAATAGAAATCTAGATTCTTTGGACAACCAAAAAGATGAACAAGCGAAATAAACACAATGCTTATAGTAAGCTTAAAAACATTCTTTAACTTTATTCATGCATAAACAATCATTTTTATTTGGCTAATATAAGATCCTAGAAGCCCTAGATACATCCCCCAACTTTTGTTAATATATTCATAAATGAACAAGGAGTTATGCACCAAAAAGTCATTAGAATAAATGTATTCATAAACATTTTTTTTGTTTGTAAGAAAGAAAAAGTCATGAAACTCAAAATAAGTGTTCTCCTAGACACAATTCTATTTATAGGGATCATACATGACTTTAAAAAGAAAATTCATTCCTTTTTTAAATACAATGTATTTGCTGATTTTTAGAAGTAAAATACATCTTTTTTGAGCTTTGATATTTTAGATGTTAAATAATAGATGTAGTCTTGATTTTCTTTGCTTTTTATTACATATACTTATTTAAAACATATAAATAATATAGCTAATATTTGGACTAACCATGTGCCACCTTTGATATTTTGTACCTTGATATTATTTGTGATCTCAAGTTAAGCATGTGATGATTTTGGATTAACTTTAAATCTTTTTAAGGCTACGAGATAATATTGTTCAAAATTATTCTTGAAACTTAAAATAAACCATATCTACATATTAAAAAGATTGGCATGTGATTTGATTTAATAAGAATATACATAATAAGCAAAAGTGATAAGTTGAAATAAATAACCTTTTAAGTTACAAGACTTTAGCGTATAACAATAATTTTTAAATATAATTTTTAAAAAAACAAAACTTTAAAAAGGCAAATGATAACAAACGTCCATTAGCATTTCGTTAACAACAATAATATGATAAATTCCAAATTTATGTTATATTAGTTAATATAATAATTATTTATATACTAAAAGTTTTAAAATATATTTTAATTTAGTTGTTGCAATATAAATTAAAATACTACTAAACTGTTGTTCCTTTTTTTCAAATTCCTCCTAAATCCTGCAAATCCAAAGCACTTTTATTTACACAAGTCTATAAACCCTAGTTATTCAAAAAAAAAGTCTATAAACCCTAAAATAAGAACTCCAACCAACCTCTATTTGATTTCGACTTTTAGCTCATCTTATTCATTGATTTAAATTCATTCATTCTCCCCCAATTTACTAGTTCAACTGAGAAATCAGCAAAAGTTTTAGCTTAAAATTCCCCCATTATGATATGCCATGACTATGGATTTCATTGAAATTCAAACCACAAATTATCAGCAATGTTATTTTATCTTCGCAATTTCTTTGGCGTTGTTGGTCGCAGATATTTTCTTTACAATCATATAGGTGCGTCGAGAGGAACCCTAAATAGTATGCCTTTTCAATGCAATTTGATAATCTGTGTCACGAGTTTTCTCTTTAACTTTAGATATCCATATAGCAGTGAAATGAATTCTGTTTGTTTAAATAACTTTTATGATCGAGATTCTATGAAAAGATTAGTTCTTGAAGAGAAATGGGATGATGATAGGATAAATAATTTGTTTGATTCTGTACTAGCTCCAATTTTTGTTTCTAGGGTTTTGATTGTATTGAAAGAGGACCCTAAAGTTATGGTTAAATTCTTTCGTTGGGCAAAAATGCGTATTGGATTTAAGCATTCTACTGAATCTTATTGCATTGTGATCCACATTGTATTCTTTAATAGAATGTATAATGATGCTCGTTTACTTTTTAAAGAGATGATTTTGTCGGCCTCCGGTTGGCCTGGTTTTGATTTGTTTGATGCATTGTGGTTGACGAGGAATGTTTGTGCTACTGGTTTTGGGGTGTTTGATGCGTTTTTTAGTGTGTTGATTGAACTAGGAATGATTGACGAGGCAACTCACTGTTTTAATAGAATGAAGAAACATAGGGTCCTTCCGAAGGTTCGTTCATGTAATAATCTTCTAAGAAGGCTTTGTGAGTCGGGAAGAGGTGAAATGTCGAGGAAAATTTTTAATGATATGATTGGGGTTGGGATGTCCCCGTCAGTGTTTACTTATAACATATTGATATATGATAGATGCAAAGAAAGAGATTTAGTAGGAGCGTTGGCATTGTTTCGTATGATGAAGAAGAGTGGCTTATTACCGGATATTGTTACTTACAATACCCTGATTGATGGGCTGGGAAAACTTGGATTGTTAGATGAAACAATAAATCTGTATTTAGAGATGAGGGAAGTAGGTTGTAGTCCTGATGTAATAACTTTTAATACATTGATTAATTGCTTTTGTAAATATGAAAAGTTGCCTCAAGCTTTTGAATTTTTTCATCAGATGAAAAGTGATGGTTTAAAGCCTACTGTTGTAACATATAGCACATTAATTGATTCCTTTTGTAAAGAAGGAATGGTGCGAGAAGCTATGAAGTTTTTTGTAGACATGAGACGTCTTGGGTTATCTCCAAACGAATATACTTATACATCTTTGGTTGACGCGTATTGTAAGAGTGGAAACCTTGGTGAATCTTTGAAAATGTTGAAGGAGATGTTAGAGGCAGGGCTTGACTTAAATGTTGTTATTTGTACAGCTCTGATGGATGGCCTTTGTGAGAGAGGGAGGATGGAAGAAGCTGAGGAGTTGTTTGATAATATGCAGAAAGCTGGTATAATACCAAACCAAAAAACCTACACCACGTTTATTCATGGCTGCATTAAAGCTGGTAAGATGGAAATAGCAAAAGAGACATTACAAGCAATGAAAAAGAAAGAGTTAAAGGCGGATGAGACCTTATATGGAACCCTTGTTTGGGGACTTTGCAATGAAGGAAAAGTTGAAGAAGCGAAAGGTTTAGTAATGGAGATGAGACAAATTGGTCTTCAGGTAAATGTTTTTTTCTTTACGACATTGATAAATGCTTATTTAAAAGCTGGGAATGCCATAGAAGCTCTTTCACTGTTTCAGAAAATGCTAGAGTTTAATATCCTTCCTACGCATGTAACATTTATAGTGTTAATTGATGGTCTCTGCAAATTGGGACTGATCAAGGATGCAGTTGACTATCTTCATAGAATGAAAGTTATGGGTTTACCTCTTCATATTTCTGTCTATACATCCCTAATTGAAGCTCATTGTAAAAATAATTGTATCGAAATGGCAAGAAAACTTTTTGATGAAATGCAAGGAGAGGGGATAATTCCAGATGGACCTGTTTTCACAGCTTTGATTGATGGAAACTTGAAGCATGGAAATGTTGAGGAAGTCTTTAACTTATACAGAAGAATGATCGGTTTTGGTTTGCAGCTGGATTTGTTTGCTTGTACGTCTTTAATGCAGGCTTATTTTAAAGCAGGGGACGTCAAGGGTGCCCTTAATCTTTTTCAGGAAATGCAGGACTTGGGTATTGGTCCCACACTTGTCACTTATACTGTGTTGATTGATGGTATGTGTAAATCAGGATTCGTCCAGGAAGCACTGGAGCATTTTCGTAGGATGGATGGAACGGGTTTGTCCCCGAATGTTATCATATATACAGCTTTAATAAATGGTTTTTGTAAAAGTGGCTGCCTGGAGATGGCCACTGAGCTTTTTAAGGAAATGCAAGCTAAGGGTTTGATTCCTGATGTGGCTGCTTTTACAGCTATAATCTCTGGCAATTTGAAGCTTGGTAGCATTGAAGAAGCATTTAAGTTAAAGAACAAGATGATTGATATGGGTTTGGAGCTTGATTTGTGGGCTTACACTTGTTTGATTCAGGTGCTTGCTGAATCTAATCAACTTGAAGAAGCAAGAATTTTATTTGATGAAATGGTCAGAAAGGGTATTCGTCCAGACAAAGTTATATATGGTGTGCTTGTAAAAAGATATTGCAACCAGGGAAAGGCTGATGAGGCTGTTAAATTGCAGAATGATTTGGTCACCACTGGATTATTGACTAGAGTTGATAATCTTGCTGCCCGTGGTGCAGACTAATAGTAAGGAATTTATTGCCATCCTTGCTTCAACTATTTTGTTCAAGAATTCACAGCCCTTGAATTGGAGTGATTCTAGTCAGCATGAGCAAATTTTTTGTTCTGCTTCGTCTGGATCCTGGAAGGACATTAGATTGGTCATTTTTCATCTTGGAGGTTAGTTCTATCATTACTTCAACACACTTCAAAAATAGTTCAAACCTTAAATGCTCTTCTGCACAAATTTGGACTCAAACAGAGGTTCAGATAACCGTATGATAATTAAAACAGAAAAAAATGGTGATATGAAGTTATTAGCACTGTAATTCTTAAACATAAATTCATGCATCCAATTTGCCTGTGTCCATGTATTAGACTTCGATTACCAACTTCTAGAAGTCTTAATGGCACATAACATAGATGCTGTTCCTGTTGCTTTATGTGATAGTCCCTACAGTACTTCTGTACACCCGTCCCTTTGTCTTCCTGTCCCCTCTTGGTCAGACACACTTAAATTGATAATCATGATTTTATTTTCATTTAGCGAGGTCAATATTGTATTGACGAATAATTATTTTGGTGATGTGGTTCTTGCCTGTAAATTGCATATGCTAATCATAGCCATTGTTTATGAAGGAGAGGAGGAGCTTCCTATTTCATTGAAGAATATTTAGTTTGATGATGTGGTTCTTACATGCAAATTGCAAAGTATAGCCACTGTTTATCAAGGATAGGAGGTTTCTTGTCTTTTCTTTGACTATTGTTTATGAATAGGATATGCTAACATTTTAATAGAAGTTGATAACAGTAGCTGTGTTGAGTTGTTGGTCCCCCTCCCCCCTCCCCCCTACATCCTACCCACAGTCTAACATTCGTCGTGTTTGTAGAACTGATAGCTTTTTTTAGTGAGAGGCTAAGAACAAGCTTGTTTTTTTAGAATGCCGCTGTGGAAGAAAGATATTAAGACATCACATAAGATACTGTATGAGATAATGATCTCTACTTCTTGATTCTGTCTTATGGAGTAGTTAGAAACTAAGTGTTAAGGCATATTAGATCAAACAGCGCACGAGCATTTGTGCATGAGATGTACGGTGGTTTTCCTTCCTTTTATTTTTTGGGGGAGGGGTTGTTCCTTCAATGTTTCCTGCTATTGTGCTTGTTGATGAAATGGACACTAATTAGCAAACTTGAGTAGTTTCACCCGCTATCTTCGATTATTGGGCCCTAGTGCACCCACTTAAGTGGGAGTCAATTGATGGCGTTGGAATAATGGAATGTTATATTGGATCCTAGTTATTGCTACCGCTTAAATGATATGGATTGGCGTGGTCCTTGGTGGGTCATTTATTAGAATACCAGAGTGTGCTTCTCTTTCATCCTCATTTTGCGTTCTTTATAATATTATATGGCCTAGCCTTGGAAGCAACCATTTCAAGGAATCAAACACTTGAGCAGGGAGGATGGAATAGACAGGGTGCTGGACTATTGCTAATCAAAGAAAATCAGCTCAGATAGCATTCTTTGTTATTTCTTGCATATTCCATAGATGCTTTAGATTAGGTGTATTGAGGTAGTAGGGAATATTGGGGTGTAAATTAGAGAAAAATCGAATCTTTTTTACCATCGTGACAAATGCTGAGCATAAGTTAGTTAGCTGCAGAATGGAATATTGTGTTCCAGAATAATATTCATCATGTTTACGAGAATATTCTGATTCTGCCAGGAAGTGGGGTACACGTGATATTGAATTGTAAGTTGCAGAATATAGGCTTAATTTTGGCATGCATTTGTATTTGCGGAACTTCTCGCTCAATTTGCTTCTACTTTGCATTGTTGATGCAAAACTAAGGCTAAATAGGGCCTTGGTTATGCAATGATTAATGTTGTGCGGATTATTTGACTTGCTATTCTTCTCAGAAACTACACATGTTAACAAAAGAACCCTCAATGATCACAAACAGAACCAAGTACTGACTTCTTGATTTTCTGATGATGATGATTGATCTGTAATCCTTCCCTATTACTCACGCTAGACTCACACGTTACAAAGTCTTCCAGACTTTGCTTCCAGGTTCTCTTAAAGAATCAAGGTTGCTCCACAACTCTTAATACTCCAAGGACAAAGGATGCTCTGCCTTTGGATGATGTTTGCAAACAAACTTCAGAGAAAACAGAAACAACTTTTCTGAATTACCTCTTGTATTACTAATGAATGATCAAAACTCAAAGTTGTTTTTACACCAATGAGACTCTCCTTATATAGAGATCTCAGCTAACATAACGGCTATAATGTCACACGCCTAATTAAAAAGCACGTGCTAATACATGGGCGCTTAAAACAGAATACAGAAAACAATAAACACACGGACAAATTCTGATTCTGGAAAACTGTCGACCAGCCCTCCTTCAGCACAGATTCTAGGATTCCACGTGGACTGTTAGCATGGTGCTAGGCCCTTGATGGCTTGGCCCGTGTGGGAAGATGACGTCCCAGGCTTTATCAGGGTCCAGATGATCCAGGTCTGAACTCAGGAGACTCGGCAAGGTCTGCTGGTTGCCAGACTGCTCTGTATCCTTGATGCTGCTGTCTGTTTGACTTCTCATGTCCATTCTGCTGTTCTTTGATGATTGCTTGGCTTCCTTGAATCCATTATGTGTTCTTGGGCCTAATCTCAACTCTTGGGAAGCATCAATGGTTGGCGTTTGTCCTTCATGAGCATTTGGCGTAGATGTGAAGTCAGAAGCACTGTTTTGTTCTTGCACACTGTCTGTATGGGCTTTATCACTTGAAACATTCGTTTCAACTCCTCCCTCTTGGGGAAGAATTGTCCTCAATTTCTGAACAGGTTCATACAAGGTGAGATCTCCTATATTGAAGGTGGAGGAGATGTTGTATTCTTCTGGTAGCTCAATCTTGAATGCATTAGGGCCATACTGTTGCAGAACTGTAAATGGACCTATGGCTCTTGACATGAGTTTGTTCTTTCGTAGATGAGGGAATCTTTCCTTTTTGATGTGAACCCAAACAAGATCACCTACTTTGATAGGCTGTTTTGCTCTGTGATGCTTGTCAGCTTGCAACTTGTACTTTCTGTTAGCCTCTGCAATGTTCTCATGGATCTGTTTGTGCAAAGCTTCCATTTTCTTGACTTGATCTACTGCATCTGTATTCATCACATTCAAACAAGGCAAATCAATCATGGATATAGGTAACAAAGGATTAGTACCATAAACACACTCAAAAGGTGAGTGTTTAGTGGCATGACTGGGACTGTTGTTGTATGCAAATTCAGCATGACAAAGCTTCGTGTCCCAATCCTTGAGATTCTTACTAACCAAGGTCCTATTAGTAACCTCAGTTTGCCCATCAGTTTGTGGGTGATAGGCAGTGCTAAACAACAGCTTTGTTCCTAATAACTTCCACAAAGTTTTCCAAAAGTGACTCAAAAACTTGCTATCTCTATCAGATACTATGGTCTTTGGTATGCCATGTAACCTAACAACCTCAGAAAAATACAACTTAGCTATATTTTGTACATCATCTACTTTGGTGCAAGTTATGAAGTGTGCCATCTTAGAGAATCTATCCACAACTACCATTATTGAGTCCTTGCCCCTCCTAGTCCTAGGTAGAGCCATCAAGAAGTCCATGCTTATGTGTTCCCAAGGTCTGTGAGCTACTGGTAGAGGTAGGTATTCCCCTTTATATAAGGTCACCTTGGCTTTAAGGCAAGTTTCACATCTCAGCACATGTTTGCCTATTGTTCCTAGCATCTTAGGCCAGTAGAAGTGTTTGGACAGCATATTAAGGGTCTTTTGTATCCCAAAATGCCCTCCCAAGCTTCCCTCATGGACTTCTTTTACCAACACAGTTCTCAAAGGTGATTGTGGTATGCACAGTTTGTTTCCTTTGAACAGATAGCCTTGCTGCATAGAGAATAATCTTTGAGGCTCACTCATGCTTTGTTATACCTGTGAAAAATCAGGACATTGTTCATATTGGTCCTTTATCATCTCAAATCCCAAAATCCTTGTGCCTAATATACTCAGCAGGTTGTATTTTCTACTTAATGCATCAGCTATCACATTAGCCTTCCCTGTTTTGTACCTTGCTGAAAAATCAAAAGTTTGCATAAATTCCACCCATCTGGCATGTCTCCCACTTAACTTGTGTTGGCTATTGATATGTTTTAAAGATTCATCGTCTGTATGCAACACAAAGGGCTGAATCCTCAAGTAGTGTGACCAGTGTTCAAGAGCTCTTATGATAGCATAGAACTCTTTGTCATATGTGGAGTAATTAAGCCTACTGTGGTTGAGTTTCTCACTGAAGAAAGCTACAGGTCTTCCCTCCTGCACCAGCACTAGCACTGCTCCAATCCCAACCCCACATGCATAACACTCTACTTCAAAAGGCTTAGTAAAATCAGGCAGCTTAAGTATAGGTGCTTTGCGCATCATGTCCTTGAGTGTTTCAAAGGCCTGTTTTGCAGCTGGCGTACACTCAAACTTCCCTTTCTTAGTACATTCTGTGACAGGTGCCATAATAGAACTAAAATTCTTAATAAACCTCCTGTAAAATGAAGCTAAGCCATGGAGTGACCTGATCTGTGTCAGTGTGGTTGGTACAGGCCAGTCCTGTGTGGCTTTCACTTTCTGTGGATCTACTTTCACCCCTGTTTTACTTATAATATACCCCAAAAAACTTACCTCAGGCAGAAGGAAGCTACACTTCTCCAATTTGCCATACAATCTCTGCTTTCTCAACGCATCAAACAATTGCTTAAGGTGATCTAAGTGTTCTGCTAGCTCCCTGCTGTATATAAGTATGTCATCAAGATAAACAACTATAAATTTACCTAAGAATGGTCTTAAGATTTCATTCATGAGTCTCATGAAGGTGCTAGGGGCTCCTGTTAAACCAAATGGCATCACAAGCCACTCATAAAGGCCATACTTAGTCTTAAAAGCTGTTTTCCATTCATCTCCCTCCTTCATTCTGATTTGATGGTATCCACTCCTTAAATCTACCTTGCTAAACCACTGTGAACCAGCCAACTCATCAAGTAAATCATCTATCCTAGGTATAGGAAACCTGTACTTAATGGTAATGTTGTTTACACTCCTGCTATCTATGCACATCCTCCATGTACCATCCTTCTTTGGCACAAGTAGAGTAGGCACAGCACAAGGACTTAGGCTCTCCCTCACATAACCCCTCTGCATAAGCTCTTCTACCTGCCTTTGTAGTTCCTTGGTTTCCATGGGGTTTGTTCTGTATGCAGGCTTGTTGGGCAGGCTAGCTTCTGGCACTAAGTTTATCTGGTGTTCAATCCCTCTCAAAGGTGGTAATCCAGGTGGTAAGTCTTCAGGGAAAATATCCCTATACTGCTCTATGAGGTCCCTCAGTTCAGGTGGTATAGGTGTAGGGCTACTGACCTCCTTAGTGAATAACAGATACGACTCTTCCTTCCCCTTAATCTCTCTGTCACACTCCCTCCTGTTGATCAAGTGTATGGGTGGTTTAGGTGCCTTAGTTGGGATGGCTTTGTGTGGGGTTAAGGGCACTACCTTCTTCTTCTTTCCATTGTGCCTGAGGGTGTAGGTGTTGGTGTAGCCATCATGTTTGGTCCTACTGTCATACTGCCAGGGCCCCCCTAACAACAGGTGACACGCATCCATCTCAAGCACATCACACAAAACATCATCACCATAGGTACCTAACTGTCTGTTAACAGATCCACTAGCCTTGTTGTCCAGCCACTTCATCTTATAAGGGTGAGGGTGAGGTCTGGTCTCCAAGTTCAGCTCACTCACTAACTGTTTGCTCACACATTTGGATTCACTCGCACCATCGATGATCAAATCACACCTTCCCCTGCACTTTGCACTTGGTCTAGAATATATTTTCCCTCTGGTCTGATTTCCTTGCCCTAGGTGTAGTGTGGAAGCTCCTCCTAATGATCAGGCTATACTGCTCCTCCTCAGTTAGTACCTGCTCCGATTCTTCCTCCTCTTCCTCACTTTCTCCCTCAAACCTCTGCCTTGTTCCATCCTCCCTCTATATGTAAGTGCCATCTTCATCACTAAAGCTAGGTGGGTAGATCTCTTCTTCCTGACCATTCCTTGAAACCAGGATCTTCTTAGGTCGAGTGTCCTGTCTAATCTCTTCCCATTCCCTCATGGTGAAAGCTCTAGCATTTGGGCAGTCCTTCTTATAGTGTCCCCTCCCATTGCATTTGAAACAAACTATATCTTTTGAAGGTGTCACTACTCTCACAGTGCTGGTCTTCTGATTACTAACCTGTGTATCCCTCTTAGGTGCAGCTGTGGTACTGGGATTCCTGGGGGTATAGGTCCTATTGGTCCTGCTATAGGAGGTAACTGCTCGACCAGCATATCTCTCAATCTCAATGGCTTAGTTACCTGCTATGTGAACTGTGAGATTGGGTGTATAAATCAGTTGCCCCCTAATATCCTCCCTCAGTCCTGCTATGAACTTACCCACTCTTAATTCCTCATCATCATTGACATCACACAACACAGTGAGCCTTTCCCACTCCTGAATATACTCTTTTACTAATTTGTTCCCATGTGTTAAGGTATTAAACTGAACATACAGTTGCTGTCTGTAGGATGGGGGTACATACTTCCTTCTCATGTATCTCTTAAGTTTTTCCCAAGTGTTAATCCTACCCCTTTCCTCCCTAAGCCTCTGTTTCTGCACTCCTTCTAACTAGGTAGAAGCAATCTTCGTCATTTTCACTTTGGCCAGTTTAAAGTGTTGGTTTGGTGGTTTTTCCTTGAATTCAAAGTATTGGTCCATCCTATTCTCCCAATCTAAATAATGTTCTGGGTCATGAGTATAACCATTAAAGTCAGGGATATCAATTTTCATTGTTCGATCTTCGTGGTTTCGCAAATTAGGGTTTTGCGGTCTATCAATCTGATTTTTTCTCCCTAGTTGATTTATCTCATGCATCAGTTTACGCATACCCTCTTCTATCATTGCAAACCTTTCCTCTGTGTCCATATTCAAGATTAAACAATACAAGAATTTATCAAAACAGAAATCACAAGAAGACGTTAAATTCACAAACACAGAAGTCACAAAATCGCAATGCCAGACAGAATTTAGTGCACTGGTGTGTGTTCTGTGACTGAAATGTGTGAAAATTCTTAAAATGAATGACAAAATGAAATCAAAATAGGAGGAATCACTCCCTGAATGTGGTAGAAACGATGTTGAATGATTCTGCACGCTTATCTCCTGTGATCGCCCTAGAATTTCCTTCTCTAAAATACTTAGAACAGAATGCAGCCGCTTCTTGATTTATCCTTTTCTGTGCGCACTTTGTCCCCTTCGTGAACCGCGCTCTGATACCAATTTGATGCAAAACTAAGGCTGAATAGGGCCTTGGTTATGCAATGATTAATGTTGTGCCGATTATTTGACTTGCTATTCTTCTCAGAAACTACAAATGTTAACAAAAGAACGATCACAAACAGAACTAAGAACTGACTTTTTGATTTTCTGATGATGATGATTGATCTGTAATCCTTCCCTATTACTCACGCTAAATTCACACGTTACAAAGTCTTCTAGACTTTGCTTGCAGGTTCCCTTAAAGAATCAAGGTTGCTCCACAACTCTTAATACTCCAAGGACAAAGGATGCTCCGCAGCCTTTGGATGAAGTTTGCAAACAAACTTCAGAGAAAACAGAAACAACTTTTCTGAATTACCTCTTGTATTACTAATGAATGATCAAAACTCAAAGTTGTTTTTACACCAATGAGACTCTCCTTATATAGAGATCTCAACTAACATAACGGCTATAATGTCACACGCCTAATTAAAAAGCACGTGCTAATACATGGACGCTTAAAACAGAATACAGAAAACAATAAACACACGGACAAATTCTGATTCTGGAAAACTGTCGACCAGCCCTCCTTCAGCACAGATTCTAGGATTCCACGTGGACTGTTAGCATGGTGCTAGGCCCTTGATGGCTTGGCCCGTGTGGGAAGATGACGTCCCAGGCTTTATCAGGGTCCAGATGATCCAGGTCTGAACTCAGGAGACTCAGCAAGGTCTGCTGGTTGCCAGACTGCTCTGTATCCTTGATGCTGCTGTCTGTTTGACTTTTCATGTCCATTCTGCTTTTCTTTGATGATTGCTTGGCTTCCTTGAATCCATTCTGTGTTCTTGGGCCTAATCTCAACTCTTGGGAAGCATCAAGGGTTGGCGTTTGTCCTTCATGAGCATTTGGCGTAGATGTAAAGTCAGAAGCACTGTTTTGTTCTTGCACACTGTCTGTATGGGCTCTATCACTTGAAACATTCGTTTCAATTGTTGACACCATTAGTCCATTACTTGAACTTGTATGCATTAACTTAGTGATTTTCACCTATAAAAAGAGCATGTTTCTTCATTTCATAACCTCTCTGATTTTCTTGAACGCTTTCTTGTGAAATCCATCCTCGCAGATTTTTAATATTTACTCATTTATCATCTTTTCCCGTCATGCTATTTTCTCTTATTGCAGAACATATACGCATTCAGCTTTTTCCTCTTTAAAGACAATGCCCAGAGGAAACTGCATACAGAAGATCTTCTACAAATACTTGGACAAGATGTTAAACACTAGGAAGCTCCTAGACATGACGATTTCTTGCATCAGAGACTTGTATCAACACTTCAAACTACCTATCTGGTAATAAAAAAATTTCTGTTTTGATATTTCAATTCTTTTGAATATTTAACATTATTGTTGATTCGTTAAACATTTAATTTTTTATTTCAGCTTCTAGTATTGTTTCAACTTTATGATCCTGTGAATATGTGACAGGATGAAACAAGTCAACTAGATAAGAATGAGATTTTTAGGTGATAGAGATGGGCAATGGCTACTTCCTATGCCAGTTGCCAGTGAAGCGAACACTCTGAGGTTGTGAATAAACATTTTCTTCATAGTTCCCTGAAATAGATAGAATTTACAAAACATATGAAGCTTAGCAAACTTATTGATGCTGATTTTACTTTTATGTATATTCACAGCTTATAAAGTCACCTATCAAAGGCTGTAAGATGAGTTAGATGGTTTACTTCCAGAAGACAGTATGTATTGCACATTTGTACATTGGATTTTGTTTAGAAGAAGATTCACAGATTAAATTGCTGTAGTATGTCCTTCAAGTTGCAGGCTCGCAGGTTCAGAGGACTCGACAGCTTTGTCATTTAAGCACAAAAGTTTCTTTAAGATTGTATTGATGGAATTGTGATGGAACATGTATCTGTGCTTATCTCAATAAACATTTATATGTGCAAGATCAATTAGCGTATGAATTTAGCGTTTTTGTTGATGTTCCCTTTCAAACATCTTGAATACCCATGGGCAAATGTGACTCAACTAACCTGGCTACAAAGCAAAAAAATTTACTGAACTTTAAACACCTGATCTAAGAGGCTAACCTGACCACATAAAATTTTATTGCACATGATGTGGATGGAAGTTGTATGATTGGAAGATTGGCTGTACTATGCTTACTTTGGTGTATCATCATCATCATCATTGGGTGTATGAAAACAATGATGTATAATTGAGGATCAAGAGTCATGCATGAAGCCGCACCATTTTCATCATCGCCACACTTATGATGATTAAGATGAATTTGATTATGATGGAAATGACACTGAGCACTTTATCATATTCATCTATTTTATGATGAAAATGGTTTGGAGATGATGGTGATGATGAACGATGATGATCAAGAATGAATATAATCAGTAGGGGCATATCCAAGAGTTAAGGAGGAGAAAACAATCAGATGTGCGAAGGTTCACACAAAGATTTAGGTGCTGGGATTATGTCAACTTCGTTCCATTGTTTCACGAAAGGAAAAAAATGGAAGGGACTAGTTAGCTTTTTATTAACTAATAGAAAACTAGTCTTTGTAATTATTTTAAAATACAACTAATCCAAATAGGTTTTTTCTTGATTAAGCTACTCTTTTATTCGTTACTACTAACCATGAACAAGTACTTAAGTTGATTATTTTTGACCAACTTTTGTTGTGTTTGCTTTTTTTAACATCAAACAAGCCTTGATAATAGGCTCAGACAAAGAAACAGTTATTTTGAGAATTTTTTAAAGAAAAAACCTTATTTTATTCAAAAATTTATTCAATGACCTAAAAAGCCCACCTTGATCTTAAGGATATTCCAATCAGTCATTATTTCGATGTGGTCAAAGATTTATGGTTCTTTAGTTTCGAATTATAAAGGACAAAAGTAAAATGACTCATTATATCATAAATACTTTTTATTTATGTGAAGTTGTACATAATTCTTGTTACTAAGGGCAATCGCAAACAAATTCTTGGTTAGTTTTAACATTAATAAGAGAAAGGTTGCATACTTCTCCCGGGCTTCACCCTAGATGGGAGCAACTTAATGGCGTGGCGTTGAGGTAATAGAGTATGGAATTACCTGGAGGTGTTCATTCGGGTCATCGGGTTGGTTTCGGCCGGTGTAATTCAGCTCGGTCAGATTTCGAATCAGTAAATTTTCGGTTGTATGCAACAACGTGTCATACTCGGGTCAGATCGGTTAGTTACGGGTCCGTTTAACAACGGTTGTTCGCATTATCGGGTACAAAATGGTTTGTTATCGGTTGAAATTCGAGTCGCATGTCAATCGAGCTCGGGTTGTCATCGGTCTAAGATTAGTTCGGTTTTTTTGGGCACAAATCGGGTTCGAGCTTTATTTTTCGAATAGTTATCGGTTACGGACAACTATTGATCGGGTCAATATCGAAATAAGTTAATAGTTTAATTGATGTATGCTCATTTACTTACAAAAAAAATTACCGATTGTTTTATCAGATATGGCAGATCAGTTTATTTCAATTAGTTTATATATATATATATATATATATATATATATATATATATATATATATATATATATATATATATATATATATGTATATATATATATATATATATGTATATATATATATATATATATATATATATATATATATGTATATATATATATATATATATATATATATATATATATATATATATATATATATATATATATATATATATATATATATATATATATATGTATATATATGTATATATATATATATATATGTATATACATATATGTATATATATATATATATATATATATATATATATATATATATATATATATATATATATATATATATATGTATATATATGTATATATATATGTATATATATGTATATATATGTATATATATGTATATATATATATATATATATATATATATATATATATATATATATATATATATATATATATATATATATATATATATATATATATATATATATATATATATATATATATATATATATATATATATATATATATATATATATATATATGAGACTATTATTTAACAGTGCATCATGTTGCTACTTTTGATAATTGATTGAATATTAAAACTCGATTTGTTTGAATGAATCACAATAATCTAAACTATCTTATAGGCTATTACATACTTAGACTTATTAGTGTTATTGAGTACTCTAAACTAATAGTCCCTCTAATTCAAAGTAATTCTCTCGATTTCTTTTTAGGCTTGTTACTAACTTATTAGAAATTTAGAATATATTACTAGAGGGAGAATTTATGCAAATTTCAAATGAGACATTTGTTTTTAATTAGAGGGAGTATAAGCTATTAGAATATACATTACTCTATTACACTAATAATCGATCGTATTTCTAAGTTTGATAATTCAAACTTATTATAATAAAGTGAATTAGATTAATCAAGTAATCATAACCATTTTATATGATATTATGTATTTATACTTATTAGTGACCTTGAATACTTTAAACTAATAAATCTATTACACTAATAATTGATCGTATTTAATTTATAGTTTAATAATGTTCGGAACTAGACCTATTGGAGTGAATGAAGCTAATACAAACTATCTTATAGTTATAGGCTATCATTGACAGTTAACTCAACGTTATTACTTATTACTGATCTTGAATACTCTAAACTAAAGTGTTTCATAGGCTATTGATAATCGATCATAATTCAAAGTTCACTTATCGTAATTCGATCTATTATAGTAAATGAAACTAATACTCCACCTTTTTTGTTACTTTGAATTAAATAGCCTAAATTATGTAATTTGACCAAATTCAATAATAAAAATATTTAATATTTGATATAGAATATTTATATTACTCAAATAAATTATTTTAGATAACTAATTGTCCAATTTGATGAATATATTACTCAATTGATACATCACTTATTCTACGTCGTTGATCTTTGTATATAGAGGTGTGAGATGGGGATGTCAATTCAGTTTGAATCCGCCCCTGATTCGACTCGATCCGAGGATTTTAATCCGATTCGACGTGTTTACATATAAGTTATTTAATAACCTCATTATTCTAAATAATTCTTATTCAATTTTATTGCTAATCAGATTTTTTAAGAAAATATTCATTAAAATGGTATTTACCATTAATAAAATTTAAGCCACTGATGATGTGTAATGTGGATGAATGAATGGTTTAGATAATGTCCACCTCATCAATCCTTAAAAACTTTCAATAACCAATTACATACAACTATTTATGCCACATGAATTTTGGATTTTAACCATTGATTTCAAAATGGTTTCAATCTTAGCCCTTCGTTAATTTTCTCATAAGAGTAAATAGAAAGCAATAGAAAGTAAGATAAGTCTAGATTGACGTGTTGGAAAAACATCTAAGTGTTTGTATTGTTCCACTTCAGTATGTTTCTAAGGTTTTTATAATGTGCTTATTGGTTTATAATTGATATCAATATCATGGGGAATCTCATTTATTTATAGATAATCTTGTTTACAATGTTTCAATATTAGAAATTAGTTTTCCAAATGAAGTGTCCAATATTTTAATATTTTTCCGGACACGTGGACACGGCAAGGACACGGAAGGGACACGGTAAGGACATGTGTTTTCTTTTTTCTAAAAAAATAAGTTTGAAAACAGATGAACAGTACACTACTACAGTAATACAACTCTTCCTCCACGGCTCCACCTCCACTGTCGCTGCCGCACTCTTGCACCATGCCACCGCCGGCTGCTCCTCCATCACAGATGAACACTCGAACTCGGTGCTGCACTGTTGCTGCCCTGTGGGTACTTCGAATCGAACACTCGAACTCGAAGAATCCCTAAAAATCGAAATTTTTGATTTTGTTTAAGGTATTTTCATTCTTTATCCTAAATCCTAATATTAATCTGGGCCGAGAATCGCTGCCATTTGAGCTTGCTGAATCTGAGTCAACTCGGACGCCATTGGAGGAGGTTCGTGTTTTTGCGCCTCACAAAGAATTAGGGTTTTTTAGGATAATTAAGAGGGAGAGAGAGGGAGGGAGAGAAGATTAGAAGTGGAGGCGCTAAATGGAAAATGATGATGATGGATGATGAAGATTAGAGAGAGAGAGAGGGAGGGATGATGATGGATGTCATAAGGATGATGTGTGATGATCAAACTTAAATTAACCTATTTATTTGATTTTCTTTGATTTGGTTTGTATGACTATTTTTAAATACTGATATTGTTTATTTGGTACTTATTTGCATTTCATGTGAGTTTTATGTTTTTAAAGTGTTTATTTACATATATCAAATGAAAGATTGTAAAATTATCTTTAATTTGATATATTTGTTATATTACCATTTTCGTGTCCCCGTATCCGCCATTTTTAAGTTGGCGTTTTTCCGTACCCGTGTCGTGTCCGTTTTAGTGCAACTTAGAATACAACTACAATGTCTTATACTAGTTTGGAAGGTGTATAAGCAAATTATATTAGATTAGGATACATTCTACATATATGCTAAGTACTCCGATGACATTCATTGCGCAGAAAGTAGCAGAAAACCGTTACATTGGAAGATTTTTCAAGCCTACAGTTCATTTATCCGATCCTCCAAATCAAGCAAATGATTAATCCCTAGTTTTGTTCAACTTATTCTGGCCGAACTGAACTAATTTTTACCAAACAACCTTTTTTTTGTACTCCGATTGAAATGATTAATTATCCAAACCGTTACATATATGCTAAGTACTCCAACTGAAATGAACTTAATTTAGCTGAATACAAGTTATTTGAATACTTTGTTATACACTACTTCAACATACTAAAAGTAGGTTTTGCTAGACTAGAAGTATCAACTCAACATAAAAGACTTTTACTTGCTACTTCAACAAAAAAAAAAGGCTCAAATTAACTTAAATCACTAACTGAACACAAATCATATTGTGAAAATGGAATGAAGCTACTTTTATAAAATAGAATCAAGCTATTAAATTTTCCTTCATAACTCTAATGTTACAATATTGTGGTCTACAGAAAAAAGAGGAGGATTAGGAACTATTGCAAGGTTTCAATACAACAAAATACAGTTTCCATTTTTGGACTTGTATGATACAGTTAGAAGAAAATACAAGACGAAAAAGGGAAAAGATGAGGCCTGAATTAACCTTTTAACTAAAATCGGTGTTGATGATGAAAGCAGAATTGCTCAGGAATGATTCAGAAAGAAACACCTAGTTGCTTCGCAAAATCATCTCCATCATCCTCGTCCATGGAGTCTGCCTCGTGATCACCAGTTCCACCTTCCCCATCATATTGTTCATAATCAAATGCTCCATCCTCTGCTTCATACTCCTCATTATATTCTTGATTTTCATTATCGGCAACAATCAAATCCTCCTTGGTTTCAGAGTGCTTATTTTCAGATTCATGTAAGGACAATTCAGCATGACGGTCACCATTCAATTTTATTTTCTTATTTGAGATTTCACCCTCTTCTTCAGCTGCCTTGACAACTAGAGGCTTATTGTCGATTTCACCAGCCTTATCTTTCTCAGATGCAGAAGAAAGTGTCACATGTTTTCCTGTCTTTGTATCAGAGTTCAAGGCATAGTCTGTAATGTTTACATCATTATCACTATGCTTGATCTCTTCTTTATTATTGTCAGAAGTCGTTCCAGTGGTGGCTGTTCTTTTTCGTTTTAAAATCTCGCTAAGTGGCTTGGGACCTTCAAATGAAGTATGATCCTCAATTCCAACAGAACTAGCTAAGACTCTGTCTCTCAGCTTCCCCCCTGAACCTGATTGATGACTCTTTATAAGCTGCTGATCACTATCAGATTGTCTGGAGCCTTTTAGCTCTGACAAACGTTTTGGACCGGCAAAGTCAGCTCCAGAAGTATCCTTTATCACCATTGGACCATTTATTCTTCTGCCCTCACGGCTTTCATCTTGGATTCGTCCTCTCAATCTATCTCTAAGACGACCTTGTTGACTAGAGGCTTGCTGCCTACTTGGAGACAATCTTCCCCTCTCTGAATATACATCATTACCGCTCATTGGAGAACATCTTCTTGGAAGCTTTATTCTGCCCTGAAGGCGGCGGCCACGAGAAATCTCATGTCCCACTGACTGATGTGAATCCTTCTGAATACTCCTGTGGCCTCGGTCCTCAACATGATCATCAAGGCTATAATCAGAATTAACAACTGATTTCAACCCATTTACCCTCCGTTGCTTAGATAATCGATTCCGCAAATCAGACTTTTGATTGAAATCAGGACTCTGTGACTTGTATGAACCTCTCCTGTCATAGTGAGGTGGCTCACCAAGTGCTCTTTCTGATGATGCTCTTCGATGCTCTTGTGCGTACTTCTCTGGAAAACGATCAAATGAATCATAGCCACGTCGACTGTGATAAATTTCAGGGTCCATGTCAGCAACTGAATTATAATCATCTTTAAAACCCATATCAAACTCTTTCAGATTTCTTCCATCATTTCCTCTCATCCTAACATACTGATCTTCATGATAATATTCATCTTCGTTGAGTTTGTCATCCACAAGTACATCAAATCCAGGAGACGATTCTCTCAACGAATCATCTGCCTCTCTACCATTTTGAATATTCTGGTCATCGTAAGAGCTACTATGATGCGCAGGCCCCGTCCTGGTTCTCAAATTACCGTTGCCAACTGAAGGTGGTTTTGTTTCGCCATATTTACGAACCTCTTGAATCATACCACTGGGAGGCTGATAACCTCTTCCAGCAGATGCTCCATTAAGCGACCGAGTAGGCTGAACTTTCGGAATTGCCCTCTCCTGCAGTGGGGCTTCCTTGACCTTAGACAAATTTACTTGGAGATTTGTTTTCGGTTGTGTACACTTCTCAAGTGTACTAAAAGCTTTGTTGAAAACCGAGGCTTCAGGAACAGTGACACTAGCTGAAGCCTGTTGAATCTTCATAGTAGGAGGATTTGGACCATGCATAAAAGGGCATCTATCTCCTTTTAAGCAGTATCCCTTCTGGAAGAAAATGCACAGTACTCCTTGCTTAGTAGGATTCTGAGGAACCGTGGGCACAGATGGACCAGGCTGTACAAGAACAGATGGCCCAGCAAAGTTACCAGCTTGAGGAGTAATCAAACCATCCAAAGGCTGAATATACCAGAAAAGTTGATTAGTATCGTATGTTGCAATAAAAAGAAAATATCCTAGTCACAACATTAAAACACCTTTGACACGAAAAAAAATAACTTACAGGATGCCTAAATGAGCATTTAGGATTCAAGCAATTGCTATTCAACCAATAATAACAATCTCTCGGATTAACCCGAGCATATTCACTATGCCGATACTCACATTCACTTCCCTGCAAACACAGAACACAAGCATGTCAGCATTAAAGACGAAAAATACACAGAACAAACAATTTGCCAGTCAAACAAGGACAATAATATCAAACTATCTACATTAATAAACACATCCACCGAGCACATCATTAAAAGCTACTGATTTACAATTTTCATATTACCAGTGTTTCCTAAATTATAGGAGAACAATCTAACCATAGCTTAAAGATCAAAATTAATCACATAGCATTCATATACAAAAAACTAACCAATGCTTAAAAGGGGAAATTGTCAAAAATAAGTCAACCTTGACTCAATACGCTGAAAATCAACCCAACTACTGGCTTTGAAGATGGTTATAAACAATAGGTGGATTTACTTTATGAGTTTACATAAAAATAAACAATAGATGGTTTATATTCAGCTATCAAGCAAAGTTTGGTTTGTTATTGATAATTTCCCCAAAGTTAAAGATCATTATCAATCACATAGCACATAACATAATAACCCTATCATATATCATGAATGGAATCTCTTGCAGATAAATAAATAGGGAAAACAATCCGTATTCCCAAATATACGATCTAAAAGAGCATCAACTACACGGAGAGAAGTAATACCGTACCACATATTACCCTATCATATTTCAAAACTGAAGATCATTCCGTGGATAGTAGAATATGAAAATCAAATTCTAATTGCAATCACATACTTCCGAAAATTGAAACTTAACACCAAACAAATTCTTAATAAAATAATCAATTCTAACTACAAAATATAAACGTATCCCCATCATATACTTAATTTACAAAATCAATAAAACACAAACTCGAAGTTTTACTCCAATCTTCAAGATTTGCACCGAAAAAGCTAAATTCCAACTCAAAGAATAAAAGAATTGAACTTGAACGGAAATCAGACAAAACCGTTATAAATTATATCTCGTAAAATAAGAATCTATACCTACGAAAACAAATCAACAATTTTACAGCCATAAACACAGTATCACTCAAATCCTCAAGATTTAGGTTGTGAAAACATAATTAAAACTGTAAACA
Source organism: Amaranthus tricolor (assembly GCF_026212465.1). NCBI lineage: Eukaryota > Viridiplantae > Streptophyta > Magnoliopsida > Caryophyllales > Amaranthaceae > Amaranthus > Amaranthus tricolor. Next base: position 9,845,991 of record NC_080054.1, read on the forward strand.
ATCTAAAGACGACCAAAGTTAACAGAAATCAAACAGAAAAGTTCCCCAAATCAAACCTTTTTGCATGTCAAGGGAGAAGCAAGAAAATAGACACAATCAGTATTCCGCTTCAAAGATTCATCTTCAGCCATAGTAGAAGACGAAGAAGAGGGACCACCTCCTCCATGTTGAGGTTGCAATAACTCTTTAGTTACAGTAGTAGTAGAACCCATGGATTTTGTACTTGAAACCACAACTTCAATGGCGGCGAAATAAGGTTATTTTCTACAGATCGAGAAATGTGAAAGTAAAACAGGAAACCCTAACAATACATTAATTAGAGTTTGATTTTCGTTTAATACAAAAAATTGATTTGGTATTCAGATTAAGAGAGAGAGAGAGCGAGAGAGAGAGAAAGGGGAGGATTATAGAGGGAAAGACAGAGAAAAAGTGAGTTTAGTTTGAGATGAAAGAGATATGAGCTGAAACGGATTTTCTAACTTTCTGGTTCTTTCTCTCTCTAAAAAGGGTAATCAATCAATAAAGCACTGGGGTTTATGTGTTCGTTTTTTCGGATACTTTTTTGGTACCGTTTATAATTGATTTCGGTAAAAATACTTTTTTTTTTTAATTTTTTATAAACCTAATTATTTTAGACTATACAAGCATAATTTTCGGACTTTACAATTGTAAATTTTAGGATCAGTGAATTTTGTATTTTTTATCGTATTCATTTTAGTCCAGTTATAATCATAAATAATCTATTTAATATATATGTTTTACTTCTTATAGTCTGTGAATAGATAGTGGAATGAAGTAGGATTAATGCATTAGTTGTATTACATGTCAAACACATGCTTGGTCAACTCTCAACTTAATGGTCAATTAATGATTTCTTTTAAATGGTAGTGTTTTACAAATATGAAAAATTTTGCAAAAAAAAGAAATAGATTAGGTAATTTTTACAACCCGATTCTTATATATCGCCACCCTTTTCATTTTATCGTCACCTCATGAGTAAATTACTAATTTGCCCTTGGATTTTGAAAAAATTAAGATTTTGCCATTGAACATAAAATTTTCTATATATACCACACTCCCACAAAAATTATTCTCACCACAACTAAAAACCAACATACAAACGCTAATTTTCGGAGCAAAAATTAAGTTCAATACACAAATTATTAATCGAGGAAAGTTATTTTTAATTTAATTAGTTGCAAAAATAAAAAAAAAACTATGAATCGCCCAGATCTGGACGACTGGACCCCGGTTCAGTCGCCTAATTTTAGGCGACTGAACCGGGTCCATTCGCCCATATCTGGGCGATTCTTTTTTTTTTTCCGTATGTTTTGGATTAATTATTATACATTTTGAAGTATGTTATTATTGTTATTCTTATTATTGTTGTTAATGTTATTATTATTAATTTTATTATTATTATTGTGATTGTTATTTTTTTTATAATTAAATATATGTTTGATGTGCATGTTTTATATACTATTTCTTACCATTCCCCCATTGCATTTTCATAGCATTTCTCGCGTATTATGCTTCATTTTTCCATTGGTTTTTATACTTGGTTGGAGTGTTTGTTTCCCATCTGTTTTGTAGGAATAAAGCTCTAATTAGGCCAGGAATCGACCCTCGGAGCGAGATTTGCAAGTTGAAAGGTCGTAAGCTACTCGAAGTATCAATTTTGTGCTGACAAAGACACGCACCCGGGCGGGTTTCCACATACCCGGCCGGGTCAGCATCCAATACTTAGAAGATTTTTGAAGAGGTTTTTTTTGGCAGAAATGCTATCACACGGACCCGGGCGGGTATCCACAGACCCGGCCGGGTGAACCTCTCAAACCCGGGCTGGTTTCCTCATACCCGGCCGGGTCTGTTCCAAAACTTAGAAAATCTTTGGTCTTTGAGATTTGGCTTTGCCTCGTACCCGGGCGGGTTTCTTCATACCCGGTCGGGTCCAGCGGTTATTTTTTTTATAACTTCCGGTAACCTCCGATCTTTTTGGAAGGAGATATATATAGCATTGGAAGGGAATTTTAGGGCACGTTGACTTTCTCTGTTTTTTTTTTCTTTTCCTGAGGGTTTGGTATCAATGGGGATTTCTATTATTTCTTGCTTTGGAAGATTGTAAATCAACAATCGGAATTTGTAATTTTAATTAATTTAAAGGTATTTCTTTCAATCCTAATTTCTTGTTCTCGTTTATCATCGTTATCATTGCATGATTATCTCTCCATTAAGTTTGAATTTAATTTCCTCCATGAATTTCATTTTTGAATCTCTTGTTAGTTTTAATATGCTTAGTGAGTAGTTTTATTGCTAGGGCTTGGTGAAACTATGCAAAAGGTCATGATTTTTGTTTGATTTTAGGATTTAAACTTGGTTTGTCTAGGTGATTCAATTGATAGGTTTTGTATTGATTGCATGTTTGGCCAATTTGCAAGTTTTATTCACTCAATTCTATAAGCGAAAGTTGCGAGTTTGAGTGAAAGATTTCCTTCTTTGAACAGTTAAGCTTTAATCGCGATAGCTTCTTTTATTGTTTGATTGTCGAATTTGTTTGCGAGAGCAACACATTCCTTCGCCTATATTCATTCCTATCCCAATTATTGTTCATGAATCATGATCGATGCATAGTGAATCCTTCTTAGCCCTAGGTTTTTAATTTTTGAATTTCATTCATCTCTTGTTTTTTGCATTATATTAGATAAACAAAAAAAATTCCAACATTTGATTGTTAGCGTTAGTGAACTTGGTTCAAATTGTGATTTTACTTGTCCTTCCACAGTGGTTCGACCCTACTTACCCAACTATACTAGTTAGGTGAATTAGGAATTATTTTTGGTAGCAAAACGACCTATCAAAATTTGGCGCCGTTGCCGGGGAAGGTCAACAATTTTACTTTTTGAATTTAGTGTTTGCTTTTGCTAACCCACTCGAGGAACAACTGTTCTTCGAGCGTATTTACGTTTGTTCTAGTGTTTTTGTGTATGACCAGGAGTACCAACAAGCAACCTTTGCTTTTTGATCCTGAGGTTGAGGCAACTGCTCGTAGAACACACGCAAGTGCGAAGAAAAGGAGGGCGGAGGCTCGTAAACAAGCTCAACAAGCCTCTCAATCTCTTGACATGGCAGGTCAGGCTCCCGAGAGAACTCTTAGGCAGTCTACACAGCCCAAGGCTAGCAATGTTACCGCGGGGATTAGGTTGCCGACTACTAATGCTGGAAACTTTGACATCAAATCCCATGTTATGAATATGATCACGGGAAATCAGTTCTATGGTCTTGACAATGAAGAACCCGTCGATCATCTGCAGAAATTCCTTCAAGCATGTTCTCTACAAAAGATTACTGGGATGACTGACGACGAGCTCTACCTGTACCTCTTTCGTTTCTCTTTAGCAGGCAAGGCTCAACGTTGGTATAACTCTCTTCCCAACACCATTACTACTTGGGCGCAACTGTCTGATGCTTTTCTAGTGAAGTATTATCCCGGTTATAAGACTCACGACTACAGAGTTAAGCTCTATAGTTTCTCACAAGATGCGGGGGAGACTTTTCATGATGCGTGGGAGAGATTCAAAGATTACCAATATATGTGCCCTCATCACGGTATAGAGAAGGAATTTCTTATGCAATCTTTTTATAATGGTCTTGATAATGAGACTAAGAGGATGGTAGATGGTGCGGCTGGCGGCTCTTTCATGAACAAACAAACTTCTGAGGCTATTTCACTCTTGGATACTCTTGCTGAAAATCAATGGAATAGCTCATCTAGGCGCGCAGCTCAAGCACCAAGGAAGGGGAAGCATGAAGTTGAAACTTATTCCCTTCTATCATCACAAATCTCAGCTTTGAATGCGAAAATTGATGGGATGCGCATGAATGCTAATACATCTATGCCCGTCAATGCTATGGCTACCTCTAGCCAAGGTGGAGTTGCTTGTGATTATTGCGGTGTGCATGGTCATTCTCTAATGGAGTGTTCCGTTAATCCCAATGGAGCTATGGGGGTGCCAGAGCAAGTCAATGCTTTTCAAGCTCGTCCTCCTTTCAACAACAATAGCTACTATCCTGGAATTCGGAATCATCCTAACTTGTCATATCGCAGTAACAATGTGTTAAATCCTCAACAACAACATTTTCCACCACAAGCACCACAACAACATTATGGGCAACATCAGCAATATCAGCCCAATCAAGGACCACCCGGTTTCCAAAGGCCTCCTCAAGGCCATCAACAGTAGCATTTTCAGAACCAACAACCCCAATCCGAATTGGGGGAGTTGAAAAACATGATGGCCCAAATGGCCAAACAGCTTGAGCAACTCGGTACTCACAATAAAATGCTTGAAACTCAAGTTGCTCAATTGGCTGCATCTAGCTCCTCTAGACAAGCAGGATCATTGCCCGGCCAACCCACTCAACCACATGGCAAGGAGACCGCCAATGCAATCACTACAAGGAGCGGGTTGAGTTATGATGAGCCGCCCATGCCTCACAATGAAGAGTCAAATTCGAAAGAAGTAGGCATTCCTAAAGTGGTTATTGATGAAGCACCTTCTGAGGCAGTGCACGAGAAAGAGAAAGCAAAAGAAGAGGCATTGCAATTGCCTCCCATCACACTTCCTTTTCCCAACCGCCAAGTAAAGAGCAAGCTTGACAAACAATTCGGTAAGTTCTTGGAGGTAGTTAAGAATTTGCAGGTAACAGTTCCTTTTACTGAATTAATCACACAAGTGCCTGCTTATGCTAAATTCATGAAGGACATATTGACTAGGAAAAGAGCTTTTAGTGAGGTGAAAACGGTTGCTTTTACTGAACAATGTAGTGCTTTGCTACAAAACAAATCCCCTCCAAAACTGAAAGATCCTGGTAGTTTCTCCATCCCCTGTCACATTGGGACATTGTTTATTGATAAAGCTTTATGTGATTTAGGAGCTAGTGTCAGTGTAATGCCTTTTTCTATCTGTTCTAAACTGAAAATGGGAGATCTAAAAGTCACCAATATTACTTTACAAATGGCCGACCGTTCTGTTAAATATCCTTTGGGTATTTTAGAGGACGTCCCTGTTAGGGTAGGTAAGTTTTATATCCCTGTTGATTTTGTTGTTCTTGATATGGAGGAAGATCGACAAATTCCTATTATTTTAGGAAGACCTTTCCTTCATACGGCAGGAGCAGTAATTGATGTGAAAAATGGTAGACTTACACTTTCTGTGGGGGATGACAATGTAACTTTCAATTTGAGCAATGCTTTGAAAGATCCCATGCTTGAGGAAAAATGTTATGCTATTGATGTAGTTGATGTGATTTGTCATGATAACTTGCCCCTAACTCTTATGAAAGATCCTTTGGAGGCCGTTCTTTGTTTTGAATCTTCTACAGGTGATGCTAGCATTTGGAAGACTGAAATTAATGCTATTGAACAAGCTCTTTGTAATGAAGAGCTTAGTCATAGCAAGAGCAAGAGAGTGCAGAGGTTAGTTCGGCCTATATGCAAAGTTGAGATGCTTGAAAGGATGATAACGATGATGATGAGCAACAGGATAATGACTTTGACCCCATGGGTTAGTGGGCTCTTGCCTCCCTCTCAAACTCTGAGGACAGTGCTTGATTTAGCTTGGGGGGGATCTTGATTGTTGCTTTGAACACTCTCTTGTATATATTCTACTGCTTTTAGTGTAGTTTTTTTTGGTCGGAGTTGGTTGCTTCTCTCCTTTTTGCAGGTTCTTTTGCAAGTCACACTTTGGATAACGTGACGATTTTCTGTACTTCAGCTTGCATTAGGAAGTTAATTGGTGAGATCTTCCTAACTCTTTTCATAATTTAGCTTTGAGTATTTTTATTGCTTTCTTAGGATTGTTGCATGGTTTGTACCACTCATTAGGAATGGGAGTTTACATGTGACCAAAAATATTGTATTGCTTTCTTAGTTGTAATGTATTTCTTTCTCCCTTGATGCGCCTTTGGATCTTTTTGACAAAGTATGTTTCCCTGTGCCCTATGGTTGAAATTTTTAACACTTGTGATTGCGGAGACTGGTCATTGTAGACTTTTGGGTTCTTTTTCCGATTCATTTGTATTATTGAAACTTGTGTTTTTGAGCATTATTATCTATTGTTTGGAACAAGGAAGAGTTTACCTTGTAAGGGTTTGGACTTTGATTTCTATCTCACTATTTCCTTCTTGAGTGATTAGTTCCTGGTGTATCACTGATCTCCATTTTGGCTTGGTACTGGTCTTGTTAGCTGTGTAATCGCATGATGAGCATGATAGAAGGCGTTCATTTGTTAAAAGCCATGCCACATTATTTCAGAAGACATAAATTGCCATATGATCCTTTATTTTGAGGCCTACCTTTTCTTTCATGACTAACCACATTATAAACCCTTTTGACCCTATTTGATCAACCCAAGTCTAGCTTGGGGGAGCAGTTGGTTTGTTAGTGGGCGATATATGTTCCATCATTCGGCTCACATTTGCTCGCACGGAGTACTTGAGTTGGGTTGATTATTTCCCCATTGTTGGAGTGTGCTTATCTAGTTTGTCATATATCATCCATTCTTCATTGTTATATGTTACCATCTTTTCATAGGTCATATTCATGTAATCCTCTTCATAGTTTCAATTTCAAAAAAAAAATAAATAAAAAAAATAAAAAAAATAAAAAAAAAAAAAAGAAAAAAAAAAAGGGGAAAAATTTGTCTCACATCTTTTATTTTATTGTACATTTTCGCCTTTGCAAGTTGTAATTCTCTTATCGGATTGATGATGATATGACGGTGCTTTCTATTAGTTGGGTTGGTTCGGTAGTTATGAGTCGAAGTTGTTTGGAGTTGTTTTAGCCTCATCTTTAGGCTACGTTACTTTTTAGATTATGCTCCCCTAAAATAGACTTCCAGCCCGAATATTTCCAAATTTGATCCTACCTTTGACCCAAAACCTCACTACAAGCCCAATAAAGACCTTCTTGATAATCGTGCAGTTATATGTGCTTCCTCGACTTAGTACCTTGCCAAGATCTGAGAGTATGTGATGCATTTCGAGTCGACCTTTATAGGCTGAGTGACATTATCTACCCTTTAAACACATGAGTGTTGTTGAGATGGGAGGGTGCCTTATTAGCATTTTAGGCTACAAAAACTG